>NC_058130.1:699527501-699548242 GCF_016433145.1 Gracilinanus agilis | reverse complement strand
GGAAGGGAAGGGAAGGAAAGGAAAGAAGGAAAGGAAGGAAAGAAGGAAGGGAAGGAAAGAAGGAAGGGAAGAAGGAAGGACTAACCAGGATACAAAATTAGGTAATCTGATTTCTAATTGTAAGAAATATTAGTTGGGAGAGGGAGAAAACAAGTGCAATTCCCTGAACATGTCCTCGTCCTCCATGTTTCTGTATTCAATCATAGGAACAAAGAGACAATAACTGACCAATATGGGGCCAGTTTTCAGATAAGACATATGAGTTACATGATATGAGAAAATTCTTTGCATCAGACTTTGGACTTGCCTGGATTTTTGATCAGTCTAAATTTGGTCCTTAGTTAAGAGTCTCTAAGTAGCCATGCAAGCCTAGGCTCAAACAATATAATAAAGTTTTTTCACAATTGTCATAATTGAATAAAATGTTCTCACAAGACAGAAATTGGACTAAAAGTTTTTTGTTATTATTGTTCTAAAGCCTCTTCTCATTCTAACTTTCTATGGTCTGAGCTCAAAAGAGACCATACCTAGGTTTTTGCTGAGCTGGTCAGGGAACATTATCGATTCCAAATAAACTCCTTTTTTGAGATGCATAAGCATTTCTCCTTTTCTCTTGGGTTCTGAGCTTTGTCCCTTGAAATGGGACAGGACTACACAAAACCTTCTACATTATCCTGCTAAGCTTTTTTTTTAATTCAAGTATATATAAAAGGAGGCAGGAAAAAAGAATAATCAGACCATATTCAATAGGTCTCCATTTCTCTCATGCTTGCTCCTACTAAATCCCTTAACCCTATGCAATTCTTCAGTGGCTAGATGGCACAATGGATAGAGCAGAGAGCCTGGAGTTTGGAAGACCTAAGCTCAAATCTGGTCTTAGATACTTATTTGCTGTGCTATCTGGGCAAGTCACTTAACTCTATTTGCCTCAGTTTCCTTATCTGTAAAATGAGCTGCAGAAGGAAAAGGCAAACTGCTTCAGTATCTTGGCCAAGAAAACCCCAATAAGGTAATGAAGAGTTGGACACTATTGAACAACAATACTGTAATTCTTTCTAGGAAATATCTTTCTACTCTGGAAAGTAAGTAGAATAAGGATTATTTCTCCCATTTTATAGATAAACCTAAAATCATTCATAGAGTTGAGACTAGAACTCTGGTCACCAAATGGCCAGTCTAATTTGGCAGAAACCTGCTGAGGAAATGGGAACTTTTATTAAAGTAGGAGAAGTAATTTTTGGAATGATGCAACTGACTGGTTAAGCAGACCTGGGTAAAGTTCATAGGAGCTCCTTGTGTCTTAACCTGTAGGGATTAAGAATGAGATGGGCACTCAGAAGTGATGAAGGGGTGGTGGAATATTAGAATATTAGACCCTTAGAATCTGGATTTAAAAAAAAATCATTGAGGTTTCAAGTCATCAGATCTTAAAATTTTAGAGAACATCAACCTTTGCATTAGAGGAGACATGGAAATAGTGTAAAAGGGAATTCTTTGTTCTCTTTGTCCATTCTGAGTTTACACTTGTGTAAGGGGATCCTTTGTTCTCTTTGTCTATTTTGAGTTAACACTTTGGTTAAGGATAACTTAAGTACCTCTACTTAGTACTTCTCCAGACTGTGAAGACAGGATTAGCTCTCCTTTGTCTACTTTTGAATTGAATCAACAAAAGCTTGAACACCCTACTTAGTACTGGGTGGAGGAGCTCTCTACCCTTTCACCTCAATCAGCCAGGAATCTGAGAACCCTTTTGATGAACCTCTCCAGAAAGTGAGAAGTGGTTCCCACAAACACTGCCTCCTGGGCAGTGCTGGGCAATTTGGAAGCTGTGATTGTCTATTGTGAAGAGGGGAAAGGGAAAGAAGTCATTATAAAAGGCCCTGAATTTCTGGGGCTAGGGAAGTTGACTCCAAGAAGGAAGTCAGCTTTAAGAAGGAGTTGGACTTCAAGAGTGAAGTCAACTTCAAGAAGGTCTGCTCAAGGAAGAAAGTCAGCCTCAAGAAGCACCTTCAGCTCAAATCATTGTCTTGACCTGCCTCTTAGAGGGAACTTGGGTGAGTGGATAGCTAGCTTTCCCTTCCTGTCTTCTGGAGCAAGTTAAATTCCAGTTAAAGGTCAACAAGTCCTGGCTGAGTCAAGCACTGGAGCAAAATTTAGTTAAATAAGTTAGTGTCTTCTCTATCCTTCTGTATTTCTCTGCTTTTACTCTTTCCACCTCTTTTGTAAATAAAAGCTATTAAAGTCATTTCGACTTTGAAGCAATAATACTTTGAGTTGGCGTCATATTATTTATAAATTTCGTATATTTTAGTCAAACCATTAACATTTAATTCTTACAATAGAAATATCTAGGATAGAAATAGCACAGATCATGGAAATATTGAAGAAGATGGCACTATGGAATAATTGAAAGAAATTTGAGCTAGGTACTGGGAGACTGTGGTTCTAATCCCAGCTAATTAGCTCTGTAACTTTGGCCAAGTCCCTTCCAATCTCTTGGCCTGAATCTCTTCCTTTGTCAAATGAGGGATCTTCTGACTCTGATGCCCTGTTACTATCACTCTCTTATTTGCTCTACATTTTTCTGAGGACCCAGGCTGGATGTCTCCTTCCATTCTCTACCCCATTCATCTCAGAGAGTAAAGGGAGAGAACAATCCTGTTGTTTCTCTGCAAACAAATCTCTTGGGGAAATCTGAGATTAGCTGCAACCTCTTCCTCCTCCCTCATGTTCTCATTCCCTCCATACTTCTCACTTCTCAGCTGCCACCAGTTGAGTCAGAACCATACAAGTGAGCTTTAGGGGAAGCCCCCTTAACAGGGGGCAGATCTAGACTAAGCCATGTAGCCCAAGCCTGTGTGAACCCCTTTACCTTTCTAATCACCTTCAGACTCTCTCTCTCATTCCTCCTCCTCTTCCTAATTCTCTCTGCTTCCCCCCTTATCTCTCTATCTCTACTCTTCCATATTTTTTCTCTATGCATCCCTCCCTTTTTCTTTCTCTCTGCCCATCTATCATTCTTTCTTGTCATCACTTCCCTTCTGTCTGTTTCTTTCTGTTTCTTTTGTCTTCTTCTAAACCTAAACTCATACGCGTGCACACATGCCCAAGAATGTAAAACTGGGACTTCTCCCTCTGAGGGGTATTTGCAACAATTTCTTTCCTCAGTAGCCAATTCCATTCCATCCCTATCCCTGCCACCTATGGAAAAAAGCCAGGTCTAATCTTTGTAATTCCAAGATCCAGAACAGGACTCAGCCCATAGTAGGCACTTTATAACAGTTGTTTAAATTGTCGTTAAGTAACATGTGGGAATGAACAAATTCTATTCAAAACTTTAGCCGAACCCCTAGCCCATACTAGTCCCATCCTGGCCTCTTAGCACATTAAGGCACCTTCCTTATACCTAAGCTGTGAGGTATCCCATGCTAATATCATTCTCCCTGTCTTAGAGATCAAGAAACTGAGGCTCAGAGAGGCAAAAGTGGCAGCTAGTCATTCTCAGAGCAAGGACTCAATAAGCCAAGAGCTTATTGTTTCTCAACTTTCCAATTAGTTGTCATCCCCACTATACTACCCAGGGATCCAAATAGGTGCACAAGACAAGGAGGACGCTGGTCTGACTTGTGAAAGGGGAGCAGATAGAGATGAGGCTAGAAAGGGCACAGGACCTTCATGCTGGAAGGGACTGTAGAGGTCATCTAGTCCAACCCTACCTACATAGGAGGAGAGTATGGTTGTTCAGGGAGCATCATTGGAATGAGGGTATGGCCAACCCTTTTGATGGCTGCTCATCCCTTTTGGTGATCACCTTTCCCCCAACTCTCACTTGTGGCTCCAAGAAGCATGGCCATATGTGCAATGGTCATACCCTAGTAAACTATCTAGACAGATAGACTAAGCCAGGTTGAGGGTATTATACAGCCCCCAAACCTGTTAGTGAGTTAGGGCAATGACTACACAGATGTGTGAAGAATTCTCCCAGAAGAATGGGTAAATAAGAATAATTTGTTTTAACAGCCACAATAGCAAGCAAAAGTAAGCACTGGAGAGTGCTTAGAACTTGGTTAGACACTGAAGATGCCAGTCATCCACTGCATCCTGGGCCATGACCATCCTGACTTTTGTCTTGCCACTGCCCTTTCATGAGACTTTGGGCAACTTTGCCTCACTTAAATACAATTCATGCACACATCAAGTTATCACCCTGTGATGTCACTGGTCCTCTTTGGAGATGAAGGACAAACAACCTGAGGAGGAAGCCACCCTTTGATGAATGGCTTTCTAGTCTAGGTTGGAAACTTAAAGTGATAAGGAACCAATGATTGCTTTCTGAGTCAGCCAGTTCTCCTTTGCAACAGCTCTAGTTGTTAGGATTTTTCCTACAACCAAATGAAATCTTTTTTTTTCTGCAATTTCCACTCATTTCTAATTCTATCTTCTGGAGACAGCAGAAGAAGGAAGCTCCAGGAAAGTAGCAATTGTTGCATTCTTTATAGTTGCATTCTTAGCATCTAGCACAGTGCCCGCTAAGTAGTAGGTGTAATAAATGTTTATTGATTGATTGGTTCCACATGATATCCTTCTCATGCTTGGACACAGTATCGCCA
Source organism: Gracilinanus agilis (assembly GCF_016433145.1). Lineage (NCBI taxonomy): Eukaryota > Metazoa > Chordata > Mammalia > Didelphimorphia > Didelphidae > Gracilinanus > Gracilinanus agilis. The sequence continues at coordinate 699,543,632 of NC_058130.1, read as the reverse complement.
TTCTTGAAGAAATTATATTGCAAGGTAGCTAGGTGGCCTTGTGGATAGAGCACCAGGCTAGGAGTATGGAAGACCTGGATTCAAATCTAGCCTCAGACATTTCCTAGCTGTGTGACCCTAGATAAATCACTTAACTCTATTTGTCTACCCCTTTGCCCTTCTGCCTTAGAGTTGTTCCTAAAACAGAATATAAGGATAAAGAAATAAAAGAAGTGATATAAGCCTTCAAAATAGGGAATCTAGAGTGTCAGAGTTGGAAAGGACCTTATCAGAGCTAGAAGGGATTTAAGAACTTCAGACCTAGAATTCTAGAATTGAAATAGAACCTAGAATATCAGAGCAGGAAAGGATCTTAGAACCGGTAAGCTATGCTTAAACTGGAAAGGATTTTAGAACCTAGAATATCAGAGGTCAAACAGACTTTAAAATATTTAACACAGAATAGAGACCTGAGTGCTTTTTGAGATCATCTTATCTAACTTTCCTCCAGTTTATAGAAAAGCAAAGTGACTGGGGCAGCTAGGTGGCTCAGTGAATTGAGAGCCAGGTCTAGAGATGGATGGTCCTGGGTTTAAATCTAGCTTCCAAAACTTCCTAGCTATATGACCCTGGGCAAGTCATTTAACCCTAATTGTCTAGCTTTTGTTTCTCTTCTGCTTTGGAACCAATATCTATTGATTCTAAGATAGAAGGGAAGGAATTTTTTAAGAAGTCATTAAGTCCTATCCCTTCATTTTATAAATGTCAGTCACTCAACTAACATTTAAGTACCTACTATGTGCCAGTTTTGATTTAGTATTGATTCTATGATAGAAAAGTTTTTTTTTAAAAAAAGGAAGTGACTCCTCTAAAATCATACAGTAAGTTATTAGCAGAACCAAGACTTAATCTCTCATCTCCCTGTTTTAGAGCTCCCATCATTACAAACAGTTGCTTCCAGATATCAGTATCCCAACCAGCCTGCAAACTCTCTAAAAAGGTCTTTCTTTCTCTGATCTCCTCTGCATAGTTCAGCACCAGTCTGGCCACACTAAGAAACTCAGAAAATACTGAGTTTTTGTTGGACTGATGGGGGAACGGCTGCAGACATAGGATTCCAGCAGAGCAAATTTGACCAACTTCATTGTTTGGTCAAGAGGTGGCTCTTGTTGTCTGTTTACCAATAACAGTTTCCGTTTCTATCATGCTGGCAAGATGATTCTATACCTCACCATCACCTGATGCAGGAAGCACTGTACTTGAAATTATTCCCATTTTATGGATGAGGAAACCAGCTCAGAAAAGTGATGTGAATTGACCAATGTCCCACAGCTAATATGTGTCAGAGTCAAAACTAAAATCCAATTTAGTTCTCATCTAAGACACTTTCCCTTGGTACACTGCCTTCTTCATGATTTGGACTCAGAAGTTGGGGGATTGAGCAATGCAGATGGCTGTAAGATTTTCCACTTTCTCTTCTCTTCTGGGCAGCATGTAGAGAAGAAGACAGGAGGCTAAATATAACTACTTGCTTGGCCTGGTCTGGGCTCAGTGGCCTCATGGAGGCCCACAGCTGGCCCAGTTGCCTTGGTAACATGTGGTATCACTCAGGTCAGACTTGGGTGATGCAGCCTTGGCTAGAAAGGACAGAAAGTCCCCTGGAAGAGTAGGTTTAGATCAGGGCACAGGGAAAGGCTGGGGAGAAGTGTCTTAGGCAGAAGGGAAGTCAACATGACTTAAAGTACCCAGACACTGGCTTCCATGACCTGGTTGGTTTTCTGAAGGTAGGTCCACTTGGTTCAGTTGTGTACGTGTGCACATATATGTATTTGTACACATTGATACACACATGTATATTTGTTTGTAATTACTATATTAGTAAAGAGGGTCTCCCCTTGTCTCTTTTTCTTATACACACACACACACACACACACACACAAATGTGGGTTCATTGTGGTCATAGGACCCTAAGATTTGGAGACCCTGGAAAGTCCAACCTCTAATCCTAGATGGAGAAACTGCAGCCTTGTAAGATCTTGTGACATTCAAAAATTCAGATCCACCTCTATGTAGGTAGTATTTATCTTATTCAAAAGGTGTGATACAAAACACAAAAAACACACACACACAAAAACAACAACAAAAGGACAGCTGGGTAGCTCAGTGAATTGAGAGTCAGGCCTAGAGACAGAAGGTCCTAGGTTCAAATCTGGCCTCAGACACTTCCAAGCTGTGTGACCCTGGGCAAGTCACTTGACCCCCATTGCCCACCCTTACCGCTATTCCACCTAGGAGCCAATACACAGACGTTAAGTGTTTAAAAACAAAACGAAACAAAACACAAAAGGTGTGATACAGTGCTTTGTGTAGCTGTCTTCCAGGTAGTTGATCTGGGTTTCAATTCGTGGATAATGTCACTGAAGTTTGCCTGTGAGACCACACAGCAGAGTGGATAGAATGTTGGATTTGGGATCTAGAGGACCTGGGTTCAAAGACTGCTTTAGCCATTTCTGAGCTCTGTGACACTGGGCAAGTCACTTGACATCTTTGAGCCTTGTTTCTCTCTTCTGTAAAATGAGAGGATTGGACTAGAAGGTCCTTCTTCCAGGGCTGAAACAATTATCCTTGTAGCTTGTAAAATCAAAGCTACTGAGGGGCACTGCTCAGGCAGAGACATCCCATTTTATATGTCATGTTTATGATTGCTATGTAAGATAAATCTGTACTGTGTTATATCATATTGTGTCATGTCATGCTACATTATATGTTATGGTGTGGTAGAGCATGTTACATTTTATATGATATTATCTATTGTGTTGTATTATGTCATGGTGTGGCACGGTGTATCATGTTGTTATATTATTTTGTGTTGTTTTGTGATGTGATGTTTTGTTGCATTACATTATTTTATATTAGTATATTATATAGGGTGTCCTCAAGTTTTAGTGTACTAGAATTTGGGGACATCCTATATATGTGTGCATACCCATATACACATGCACATACATGTGCTGTGCATATACATACGTAGACATGTATATGTGTATGCACACATCATGTTTGCAGAGATGTCTATATAGACATTGATACACATATATGTGACATGTGCAATACATTATATATTACATGCATATAATATGTGTTTATAAAATATACTATATATGCACCCTATATTTATATGTATATAAAGTGTATATACTATATGTGTGTATATGGTGGCATACCTATATATGGGTACCCACATATATCCACAGATGTGTATATATGCATATCTGTGCCCATATGGTACATATGCATATATATGCATCCATATAGGGTGTGTGTATGCATACATGTATGTGTTTATGCACATTGTGTACATGTACATGCCCCAAAATAAACATGTTATTGCCATATAGACATATGTATGTATACCTGTACATGTAGATAGACAGATGAACAGACAGATAGATAGGCAAATAGACAGACAGATAGACAGAAGGATAGATATATAGACAGAAGGATGGAGAGGTAGGTAGACAGACAGACAGATAGATAGACAGACAGATAGACAGAAGGATAGATGTATAGACAGAAGGATAGAGAGGTAGGTAGACAGACAGACAGACAGACAGATAGACAGAAGGATAGAGAGGTAGACAGACAGACAGACAGATAGATATAGATAGATAGATAGATAGATAGATAGATAGATAGATAGATAGATAGATAGATAGATAGATAGATAGATAGATAGAGGTAGATAGATAGTTATGGATATATATGTGTATTTCTTTGTATATACATAAGATATCCCAGAAGTTTTAGTAGTTTTGTGCTATTAAAGTTTAAAACTTCTCTAAGACTTCTGGAATGCCATGTATAATAGGCACAATGCATATTCTATGCATATATATTATATGTTGGTATGCAGCATATATTGGTTACAGTTGATAAAAAGCAGAAAAAAATCTCATTGATCTCCATTTATCTGATGTAGCTCCCCTGTGATACAGATATTGTTCTCCTTGGATGGGGAGGGTAGGTCGATCTATCCTATATCCTGGAGATCCCAAATAACATGGTTCCTGCCCTCTAGACTCACAACCAATCAGGACACCAGGCACATGCCCATATAATTCAAAGACTAACTCCCATTTCTACAGTTACTTAAACACAACCAAGTGTTTCCATCAGTATAACTATGTAAGGTAATAGGCCAAGGATGACTACCCTCATTTTACAGACGGGAAAACTAAGGCTCACAAAGGAGAGGGGACTTTCCCAATGTCACACACAGTAAGTAAGCTGCAGTATTAGACCTCTAAGAATACAACTAGGTAGAGTACCAAAGTCTGGTATTAAACGTAGGTCTCCTGACTCAGTTCAGTACATTTTTCCCTACACCATCCTGACCTCTTAGAATACAAAGTGGCATGGAACAAAGGCCTCTAAAATTCTATTTTCAATCCAAGTGAGTGTGCTTCTTCTAAGGCGAACAGTTGGAAGGTTGCATAGCTACTGGAACTAGGCAAGGGGAAAAGTCAAGGTTAGAAGAGTCCAGGTTCAGGGAGGAGGAAAATTTCATATCAGGTGAGCAAAGCTCATGTTCCCCTTGATAGCCAGTGTAAAAGGGAATTTCTTTATCTCTCCTTCTGTCTGTCCCTTTAAGAGGCAGAAAAGAGGCAGGAACAGAAACATTTTAAGGTAAGAGTTAACCAGAGCCGAAGATTACTTAGGAGACGAGGAAGGTATATAAGGAGGACCAGAAGAGAGTTAGGGGGCTTTTGCCTTGGAGGGGGCCTTTTTTCCTCAGGACTTTGAGGAAGCAGGAGTCTGTTTCTGAGGGGCTTTTTTTCTCAGGGCTCCTTTTCTCTGGCTTCTTAGAGAGCAGGAGTTCTGTGTCAGTCTCTCAGTCAAGAGGAACTGCCATTTGACTTCTGACAGTTTGGGTTGAGAAACTGATTTAAGGAGGCATAGGAGATTAATGTTCATTGATTAGCTTAGGTAGTTAGTTAGGGAATATGTTTTCAAATGGGAATAGTGTAGTGAAGATAGGCCTGTTCTGGCAGACAGAAGAACCTGCCCTTGAAGGCAATTAGATTTAGGGTTTCTTGGAAATTTTAGTTAGGATTTGGATTTTAGGTATGGTTATAAGATATTAGAGTGATAATCTCACCTTCCTCCCTCCTATTTCCTACCCAAACTTCTCCTCAGGATAAACTAAGTGTTTGTGTTTTATCAACCTGCTCTCTGTACTTGTGTCAAACTCCTACCCAAAAATTTTAACCCTTACATCAGCATCCCTATGGTGGGAGGATCACATGCCCCAAGGCCCTATGTACAGTTACAAGGGCTTTGGATTTAGAGTAAAAAAAAATAACTAGGCTTGAAACCCAGCTTCCTAACTGTGTCCCTATGGGCAATTTAATCAACCTTTCTGAGCCTTGGCTCTTTCATCTATAAAATTAAAGTAATTATACTAGTCTTACTTACCTTACCAAGCTGATGTGAGAATTAAACAGAATGAGGTTCTCTCTGAGCCTCAGTTTCCTCATCTATAAAAGTTGGGTTTCAGACTAGATAACCTCTGAGGTTCCTCCCAAGTTGAACTCTAAGATTTCTTAAAGCCATTAAGGACCTGATGTAAGCTGCTCTCAAAGCTCATAGAAAAGTGTATACGGATAGCTGGAATCATAGAATATTAGAGCTAAAAGGGCTCCCAGAGGTAACCATAAGCAGTAAGGTGGCATGGTTTGGCTATTCAACAAAGAGAATGAGAGTTGGGAGGACCTCAGAGGCAGCCTAGTTCAACCCCAGCATTTATGCATAGTATCAGAGCTACTCAAGTTCCAGAATTCTTCCCATCATACCATCATGGGTCCAATTCCATGTAAGGCACTTACTGTGTGAGACTCTGGGATAAGTTGACCCCACTGAGACTCGCTTTCTTCACCTGTAAAATAAAAAAGGCTGGATAAGATGATGTCCCAGGTCCCTTTCAGCTGTGGATACAGATAGATGGTCAGTGGACAGAGCACTGAGCCTGGAGTCAGGAAGACTGGAATTCAAATCTAGCTTCAGAAATTTACTAGCTGTGCAACCCTGGGCAAGTCATTTAACTCTGTTTGCTCCAGTTTCCTCACTTTTAAAATGAGAAGGCTGGGCAAGATGATGTCCCAGGTCCCTTCCATCTGTGGATGCAGTTAGATGGTCCGCGGGCAGAGCACTGGGTCTAGATTCAGGAAGACTGGAATTCAAGTCTAGTTTCAGACATTTACTAGCTGTGATCTTGAACAAGTCACTTCACCCTGTTTGCCTCAGTTTCCTCATCTGTAAAATGATCTGGAGAAGGAAATGGCAAACCTTCTAGTATCTTTGCCAAGAAAAATCCAGAATGGGTCACAGAAAGTTGGACAACTTTGAAATGACTGAGCAACAAACACCCAATTTTAGTTTGCTTAGGAACCTACATTGTGGGGAAAAATGCTGAGGTTAGGATGCTGACTTTCTGGGTCACTTCTGTTGTTACCACCCAGGGCCTTGGGCCATGCCATGAAGAAACAGGGAACTAGAGGGAAATTGCTGAAGAAGAAGAGTAGCCATGACCCCCGCCCAAATTCAGGGATCTTCTGGTCTGTGGGGAGATTCAGTTCTTGCCCTCACAGAACCCTGAGTTGGAAGGGAAGATAGAGCCCCATTTCTTGGGGAGCCCCTGGAGGAAAAACCAAGATATTTCTGAAAAATTCCTGGAGATAATAAAAGAGAAACATTCCAGTGGGCAAAACTGCACATGGATCACATGTAACTTCAGGACATTAACCACTAGGGAAAGATAAAGCAAAATAATGATGGTTGAAGGCTGGTCTATCGTGTAGGAGACTAGAATGATAGGCAGGGAAATGGATCAAAGAAAAAAGGGGACAAGGAAAAGACTTAGCTGTCTCCCTGCTCTTTCTAGGTCCCCCTATACCTACTTCTCCCCAGCCAGGGGAGTGACCACAGGCCCTGCCCATCTGACCCATAGAATCATAGGATGTCATAGCAGAAAGGACCATAGAGATCATTTTAGTCTGACCACTTAATTTTTAGAAAGAAAAGACATTTAGGTATGACAAAGTCAAAGGATTTATCCAAGATCACACAACTAGCAAGCAAAGCTGAGATTCAACTGTAGGTCCAGGCCACTTCCCACTCCATTGTGAAGCATCTCTACATTCTGGTGCCTCTGGGACCCAGTTGTCCTGGAAGTGGGAAAGGAAAAATTTTCCATGCTCTGGGTTCACTTTTGGGAAAGTGGAAATGGGCAGAGAGGGTGGGGGATCTACCACCTTGACACATTTATTAGCATTCAGGGGGGGCTGTTCTTCACGCCATCTAAATCTGGGGCCTGCAGACCTCTCAGAGATGTGTACCGCTAATGGGGTCAGGCCCACGGGGGAAGCAGTTATACAAGCCCTGTCCCTGTTTCCCGACCCACATCTCTGGGCCGCCCACTCTGGGAGCAAGGGGCAGAGGGGGTGTGATTCTCACCCTCATTTACAAATACTCACGGCAGGTACAACCACACAACAGCACGTAAACACCACAACCCGTCCCTCACCCCACAGTGGGAGGTTGTGGGTCCTGCGTCTGTGGGCCAGGAGCTGAGAGGAATGAGCCCCGTGGAGCCAGTCTCTGTCCCCAAACCCTCCATGACCCACGCCACTTGTTTGTGAGACACTAGTGGGGTCAGGGCTGAGTTTGTGACCAGGGTCGGAGTTCACACTGTAGTTACGGTCAAGGCTTTGCCTGTATGAAGGACTGGGACGATTCATTTGAGGATGAAACTGGACTTTGGCTCTGAGACATTACAGAGTTATTCTGCACCATTTCCTAGGACCCCTGAATCTCAGCACTGGAAGGGGTGTTAAAAGATCTTCTAACCAGAGGTTCTTAACCTTTCTTGTGTCCTGAATGTCTCCGGCTATCTGGATGACCGTCCAATGGACCCTCTCTCAGAATGTTTTTAAATGCATGAAATAATAATGCCCAGGATTACGAAAGAAACCAATTATATTGAAATAGTTATCAGAATATTTAAAAAACTAAGTTCATAGACCTTCAGGTAAGAATCCTCGTTCTAATCCAACCTGTTCATTTTTCTTCAAAACCTTTCATTTTTCATCATTTGCTCATCAAAAGAAAATCAAAACCCAGAGGTCAGTGACCGATGGCTTGTCTATGGCCGTGTGGACATTCAGGGACAGATCCAAAGCCGAAATCTAGGTTTCCTGACTTCCAGTCTGGATCTTTCCATCAGGCCACACTGCCTCCATTCTGAGAATCCTACAAGATTCAAAGCTGAGCTATGAAAGAAGGATTATTTTCCCAGAGCTTCTTGAAAAGGCTTTGTTCCTAGGCAGAGGAAGTAATGGGTTCCGGGCTCAGGGCTTTCCTTTTTCTCTTTTGGAAACTTTTTGAAATCAGTCTTCACTGACCATGGCCTGAAAGTCCCTTTGACATTCCACAGCTATCAGGTGCTGTGTCTTGGTGCTCTGAGAGATTAAGGATGTGGGGGAGGGAGAGGAGGAAAGACAGAAGGGACATTAGCCAACAGCATTTATTCCAGCTCCTCAGGGACTGATTCTGGGACCTAGGGAAAGCCATGGCGTGTTTACTTTAGATTCTTATTGTGTAGATTTACTTAGCATCATGGATCTAGAATTAAGTGGGACCTCAGAGACTGTCTGGTCCAATCTTGACATTTTACAGATGAGGAAACTGATGTCCTGGGAAGTAAATTCATACAGGTGGCATGCATCAGAGGCTGAGTTTGAACTCTGGTTCTCTGACTCCAGAAACAATGCTCATTCCATTATGCCACCCTAATCAAGTAAAAATTCTTCAGGTGCAGCCATTATTCAGTTTCCATCTTGGTTTCCTTGGTAGATACTTAGCAAATGCTTTTTAAATTAATGAATGAATGGAAGTCTTCACACCTCCCTGAGCCTCCATTTTCTCTATCTGTAAAATGGAGAGAAACATATTCCCTCACAGAATGGTTGCACTTTATAGATCTAAAAACCCCATCAGTATATGAGTTGCTATTGCTATCTCATTGGTAATCGAAGCCTATCTGTTTTTATTGTGTAATAATTCTCCTAACTACATATTCTGAGACTTTCCAGTGCCTGGATTCTATCAGTAGATGCTCCACCCTCTGCTGAACCTGGAGTCAGGAAGATTCATCTTCTTGAATTCCAATCTGGCTTTCACTCACTAGCTGTGTGACCCTGGGCAAGTCACTTAACTCTGTTTACCTTGGTTTTCTCATTTGTAAAATAAACTGGGGGAGGAAATGACAAACATTCCAGTATCTTTGCCAAGAAAACCCCAAATGGAGTTACATAGAGTTGAATCTAACTGAAAAAGACTCAACAGCAACAAACATTCTATCAACACATTAGTAGACCATTTTTGGGTCTTGTGGTAGCTGGAAAAAGAAGAAAGTCTTCCAGAAATGAGCCTTCCATAACTTCTCTAGGCTGTTTTGGTTGGTTCTCAAAAGAAGGAAATGGGATGCTCCTATGTGCCAGGAACTGTGCTGAGTGCTTTCCAATTATTATCTCCTTTGATCCTCACAACAGCCCTGGGAGGTCAAGGCTATTAAAAGGACAGCAGATTATCCTTAAGCTGGTAGAAAAATCCTTGCCCTGGCAAGTATACACTCCCTGGCATAGCTTTTTAAAAAAAACAAAACTCTTACCTTATTTCTCAGAAATGATATCATATATTGGTTCCAAAGCAGAAGATCAGTAAGGGTTAGGCAATTGAGGTTAAGTGACTTGCCCAAGGTCAAACAGCTAGAAAGCATCTGAGGCCATATTTGAACCGAGGATCTCTTGTTGCAGGATCTCTCTCCCTACTGAGCCATCTAATTGCCCCACCATAGTTTTCAATTAAATTCAACCAACATTTATTAAGCACTTATTAAGGGCATGGTGGCATAGTGCTAGGCACTAGGGAGATATAGACAAAAGGGAACCCATCTCTGCCCTTTGTGAGCTTATTATATTCTAGTTTTTTTTAAATGAATTAATTTATTTAGAATATTTTTCCATGGTTACATGATTTATTTTCTCTCCCTCCCCTCTTTCCTCCCCCTCTTGGATCTGACAAAAATTCCACTGGATTATACATATATTGTAGTTTGATTTTTTAAATTTGAAAAATGTTATTGAATTAATTAATTTAGAATATTTTTTCCATGGTTACATGATTCATGTTCTTTCTCTCCCCCCCACCCCTCTCCCATAGCCAATGAGCAATTCCACTGAGTTTTACATGTGTCATTGATCCAAACCTATTTCCATATTGTTAATATTTACACTAGGGTAATCATTTAGAGTCTACATCCCCAATCATATCCCCATCAACCCATGTGATCAGGCAGTTGTTTTTCTTCTGTGTTTCTACTCCCACAGTTCTTCCTCTGAATGTGGGTAGCGTTCTTTCTCATAAGTCCATCAGAATTGTCCTGGGTCATTGCATTGCTGCTAGTACAGAAGTCCATTATGTTCAATTTTACCACAGTGTATCAGTCTCTGTGTGCAATGTTTTCCTGGTTCTATTCCTTTCACTCTGCATCAATTCTTGGAGGTTGTTCCAGTTCACATGGAATTCCTCCAGTTTATTATTCCTTTCAGCACAGTAGTATTCCATCACCAACAGATACCACAATTTATTCAGCCATTCCCCAATCAAAGGGCTTCCCCTCGTTTTCCAATTTTTTGCCACCACGAAAAGTGTGGCTATATATTCTAGTTTTAAGAAGCACAGGATCATTTTCTCAGCACAAGGAGGCAAAATAAACAAATGCACATACATCTCACATCTAATTAGTTTAGTTTAGGATCTGAGCAGGTGATCTTCCATGATATTACTGAATGAGTATCAGAGAATCATTCATTAAAAGTATCTCTGTGGTTGGAGCCATCAAAGAAATAATATTATATAATCTTGTTTTCTTTGTAATTAATTTTAGTTAACAAGCATTTATTTCCTCTGCCTCCTCCTTTTCACCTCTCATCCCATCAATAGAAAAAAGAGAAAACAAGAACAAGAAGCAAGATCCTTGGAACAAATACACATAGTCAATCATAACAAACCCCCATATTGACCAGTTCATATCTCATAAAAGCATATCTCATTCTGCATTGATTGGTATTTAATAAATGTTTATTAACATTTGATAGATTGATCTGTTTTACCATAGGAATGATCGACACCTGAGCAGAGGAACATCTTTAAGGTTGTATTTAATCCATTAACTGGCAAAATAATAAAAATAATAAGTTCTTATTTGCTTTGGTTTTGTGCCAGTTGTGATGATAGCAGAGTTAGGAGACCTGTTTAACTGCACAGAAGTTTCTCTGTGAGATTCACAGCTACTCAAAGCAAATTGAGCTACCAATTCACACAGGAAGAAACAAGTGGATGAAGAATGTTTATTTCCTATATTATGACAGCAATCAAAACCTATCAGACAAGTTTGTCAATACTAAGTGATAGTGCATCAACCCTGAAAGTGGATAGGTAAAAGAAAGGGCATAATGTACAATGAGTTTGGAAAAATAAGCAGGGTTCAGGCTTTTAAAGATACAAATAAGGGTAGGAAAGGGTACAGGGGAAAATTTAGAAGATATAAAAGGAAAAGATAATACAGTAATAATAATTTTCTCCCCATCTAGCACTCTGTAATTCAGTCAAATTGTTTACTTCTGCTCTTCACACATGACACTACCTCTTTCATCTCTCTTCCTTTGCACTGAATTTCTCCTTTTCTATGCCTCATAGAATCTCTTCCTTTAAGACTCAGAAATAATTTTTAAAAAATACTTAAATAATTGGAGAGAAACCCATTGCTCATGGTTGGACTGTGCCAATGAAATAAAAAGGATATTACCTAAATTAATTTGCAGTTTTAGTGCTATCTCAATCAGAATATTGGAAAGGTATTTAAAAGATCTAAACATAATAATTACAAAATTCATTTGAAAGAGTAAAACAGTCTAGAATTTCAAGGGAAATAAAGAACAAAAGTAGAAATAAAGGGATAGTAGCACTTTCAGAGATCATCTAGCTCTCCTTAAAAAAAGAAGACTAAATTAGAGTAACAGATTAGATAATCAGGAATCAGAGACGATCTAATTCAATAACCTTATATTCAATAAAACATGAACTACCTGAGGAAGGATTCACATTTGACAAGAAGTTCCAAGAAAATCAGAGGGCAGACTGATAAAGTATAAACTGGCAGCTTCTACCACAATAAAGTTCTGACTAAATAAATGTTCAACCTAAATATTTATATTTTAAATAATTTTTAAATGGAGAAAAATGAATGGAAGTAGCACCCACAACTATTACTGAGGGAAAGAGGTAGATTAGGGGAGGAAGAGAAGAATTCTTAACCAAATAAGAAATAAAGGAGAATAAAAGATAAAACAAATAAGCTCCATCACGTGAAATTGAAAAGCTTTTTTGTGAACAAAATTAGGATTGCTTGCATAGCTAAAAATAATAATAGGTAGCATTTATAGAGTGCTTTTAGGTTAGTAAAGTACTTTCAATACATCTTATTTGATCCTCATAACAACACTGAAAGGTTAGTACTTTTATCCCCATTTTAAAGATGAGGAAACCGAGGCAAACAGAAGTTAAGTGTTTTGTCCAGGGTGACACAGCTAGTAAGTGAAACCAAATTTGAACTCAGGTCTTCTTGACTCCAAGGCCAGTTCTCTGCCCCCTGTCCCACATAGCTGCTTTTACCTGAGGTTGAGAAACCATTGACTGAGGAAAAACAAAGCAGCTAATATTTCTAATAGAGTCTGAGAGCCAAAATCTATGATGGATTAACAGAAGTATGTAAGATTAAGCAGTCAAAGGATAAAGGACCATAGAGTCATGGATTAATTGGATTAAGACTTCTAACGGGGGTAAGGGGGATAAGGGGGGTGTAGCTGGGTAGCTCAGTGGATTGAGAACCAGGTCAAGAGATGGGAGGTCCTAGGTTCAAATCTGGCCTCAGACACTTCCTAGCTGTGTGACCCTGGGCAAGGCACTTAACCCCCATTGCCTAGCCCTTATTGCTCTTCTGCCTTGGAGCCAATACACAGTATTGACTTTAAGATGGAAGGTAAAGGCTTAAAAAAAAAAAAAAAGACTTCTGACAGGTCTCAAAAGTCATCTAATCTAGTCCTCTCATTTTATGAGGAAACTTAATCCCATAAAAGGAAAGTGACTTGACTGACACATAGAATTAGGAAGTAACAAAGATAGGATTTTGTTGGAGAATCTTTGGGAAGACAAAAACACTGATACACTATTTATTGGTGGATCTGTAAATTGGTCTGCTCATTCTGAAAAACAATTTGGAATTATGTTTTTGTCCTGGACATCCAGTTACTAGGAATATGGGTCAAGGAGGTCCAAGGCAGAAAGAAAAGTCTTATTTATATAAAAATAGTAATCTTAGCATTTGTTACTGAATAACAATTTAGCATTTCCAGAAAAGATTTGGAAATAATGTAGACTTTCCAAAGTGGGAAGTGGCTAAACAAATCATGGCTCGAGAATGTAAATGAATATTATTGAGCTATAGGAAATGATCAAGAAAGAACAAAGAATTCAGAGATGCATGGGGAAATTTATATGAAGTGATCATAGTGAAACTAGGCAGACAGTATGTCTAACCAACCAATTGATAAACATTGATTATGGACCTACTGTGTGCCATCCTTTGTGTTAGATGCTGGGAGACAGAAACAAAAGAAAATAATCAGCAATTTCTCCTTTCAAAGTGCCTCAAATGACTACAACAATGTAAAATGTAAAAAAGAATAGAAAGATGAAATTAAATAAATGGAATGAATACTGGGTAATAATGACCAACTCTGGCTCCAGAGAAGACCTAAGAAATATACCTCCCTCCCATCATCACAGAGGACTATGGATGTGGAATATTGGCTATGTTGTCAAAGGACATTAATGTGTTGTGGTTGGTTTTGCTGAACTCTTTTTTCTTTCTTTTAAAAAAATATTGTTACAAGGGAAAACTCTCTGAGTGAGGGTGGGGAGGAGGAAGCTATATTTGGAAATGAATGTGATATAAAAACAAAAGGCACCCACAAAACAGAACAAAAACATCTGGTGGTTTTTAGCAAATCTAGTCCTTCTAGGTGGTCCCTGTATTCCTTAGTGTCCAGAGGGCAGTGTCCAGAGGGGGAGATGATGGTCCTGGTGTTCCCTTCCCTGGTCAGATCATCTCTGGAGGAATGAGTCCCATATATCACAATATAGGAAGGCCATTGACAAATCAGAATACATATAGAGGAGGAGAGTTGATCAGAATGATGAGGAGACTAGAGACCATGCCATGGGCTGAAAAAAAAAAAACCAGAATGTTTACCCTGGACACAAGAAGCCTGATGGTATAAGGGCCATGATCCCTGGTTTCAAGTATCCATAGAGATATCACAGCCCAGAGACATTAAATTTACTTTGTATGATCCCAGAGGGCAGAGCTAGAAATAGTGGGATAAATGGAGGGATGAGGGGACAGGGAAGAAGGAGAGAGAGAGGCAGATTTAGGATCAACATAAAGAAGAATGCCCTAACAACTAGAGCTTTGACACAGTAATGCAGATGGTAGTGAGCTGCCCTTCCATGAGTGGGTTAAAGGAGAACATTCATGGCCCTGTATCTAAGAGACAATATAAGGAATCTAGACAATTGATAACAGGTTGCATTATAACCTAATGGATTTTTCAGTCCTGATCATCTAGGGGGCTATGAAATAATACAGTTGCTCCTAAACTCAGTTTCAATCCACAGTCTTGCCTGCCTCTGCTATAAACATCTCTACCAGAGGGGAATTAAGCCTTTCAGTCATTCCTTTGCCCATCCTGAGTGCCCACTAAGGACAATGTCTTCTAGAATCTCCTGCTCCGAGGGAGTGAACGCAATTGATCTCTGTGCTAAAGAAGCCTTTACCCTAAGAAGAAGAGACAGCCCCAGTCCCCAGAACCCTTGTTCACACTGGTTGGCCTCCAGAGGATGGAGAAGGATGACTTCCCCCAGCTAGGAAGCCTACCCACCAGCCCTGCCTGGGTCACGCTTGCTAGAGAATAAAGAAGCTGGAGGTCTGGTGGCTGGGGATGTGACTCAGCTGGAGCCGCCAGACTTGATGAATGCTAGGCTCCTGTGTGCCAGTTCGAATTAGTCTCCTCCAAATTAAAAATATATATTGACTTTAACTGACTAGGGTGTTTCGGAGAAGATGAAAGGGAGGGGAGATGAAATATTACAAATTAGATAATTAAGGAAGCGAAGAAGACGAAGTGCATAAATTAGAGGAAATCGGGTGAGTTGTGAATCCCCCGCTTCGCTCCAATTTAGAGGTTTAAAAAAAAGTCAGAACGAAGAGAGAGAACTAAACACACAACAGAAAACTAACCAGTCTGAGAGAATTCCATGAGGGGGTGCTTAGGAAGGTAACTGAGGAGAAACGCCGGGGGCAGACGTGGGCAGGTTCATGGAGAGAGTCACTCAGAGACTTATCTAATCCTCATCCATCAATCTGCAGAGATTGGTTTTTCTACGAAAAGATTCCAAGATGGACATCTTGTCTCCCCTATTGGGATGTGAACTCTTTAAGGACAGGGGATGTTTTTTTTTTTTTTTTTTTATCTTTCTTTGTATCCCCAGTGCTTCACACAATAATTCTGCTTTAAAAATATTTGTTGACTTGTTGACTTCAGAGTGTAAGAGGCTTTAGAATCAAACCCTGGATTTATGAATTTGTTATTTTAAGATATTTTGGAGGTTATTTAATATAATGTAATTGATTTTTAAAACACAATTTAATATAATTTTAAATAAAATTGGATTCCTCTATAATTTTATGTAATTTTTTTTCATTTAGAAACTTTATTCTGAAAAGGGAATCATAGAATTCACCAGGTTGTGAAAGGGTCCTAGGTTCACATCTGGCCTCAAATAGTCTTAGCTGTGTGACCCTGGGAAAGTCACTTAACGCCATTTGGCTAGCCCTTCTTCTGCCTTCGAACCAATACTTAGTATTGATTCTAAGTTGGAAGGCGAAGGTTTTATATATATATATATATATAT
>NC_058130.1:699501781-699527101 GCF_016433145.1 Gracilinanus agilis | reverse complement strand
TGTATAAGAGACAGCTCTCTCTCTCTCTCTCTCTCTCTCTCTCTCTCTCTCTCTCTCTCCCCACCCCCCTCTCCCTGTTCCTCGGATCCATGGAACCATGCTCTGAGATCATGCTTACCATCTCATAAGTCTAAATAGGATCATAATTCAACCACTAGGAGACCCTGCCAGCCAGCTGTCTGGTTCTGTTAAGTAACAAGGACCAAAGATTTACTAGTTACATCCTCATCCTTAGGGCTTATGCCCTCCAACAACCTCAGAACTAGCACCAAGCTCTCTCTGGCTCTCAGAAAGCTGGCCATCTTTCTTCCCTAGCTTGACTCCCTTTTATAGGTGACAATGTGTCTCATTATTCTAAGGGTTTAATATGGATATATCTAGTTTGGATTCCTTAAGAATGATGACAGACTTGTAGGCTCATAGACTTAAAACTAGAAAGGACCTTGGATTTTATCTAGTTTGGCCCTATCATTTTACAGATATGGAACCAGAGACATAAAAGAATTAGTGACTCTTCAAGAAGCAAACAGAGAAGAAGCGGTAGAACCAAAATTTGAACCCACATCTCCTGATTCAACAACTGGCACCCTCTTCACTGAAACATACTTCAATCCCTACCCTATGAGGAAAAAAGAAAACAAAACCAGAAAACAGCTCTGTCAATGCATCTTCCCATTATGGCTAAATTTCATTTGAAGTCATATACAAAAGCACAAATGGCCTGAAGTTCTTAAAAGAGAACATTCAAAAAGAAATTTTAAAAGAACTAAAACAATCATTTGAAAGCACTCAGCAAAGCAGAGCAGCCATAGATCCTTCCCAGATCAAGCAGCTATCAGCTTTGGTTCAACAAACAAGACAAAACCTAAGAATAATTCAAAGAAGTCATTCCAATACCCAGATTCAAACTTTCCTTTCCCAATGGTTGAAGGAGAGAAACAAACCATTCATAATGTTTTATGGCTACTCTGGACACTAGAGATCTTGATCACTTCCTTCAGCTGATGCTTTCTTTCTAGGCCACAGTATTCATTCACACCCTTCTTTGTGTTGTGTTTTTTCATTAGTTTGTTTTTTAAAACCCTTACCTTCCATCTTAGAATCAATATTATGTATTTGGTTCCAAGGCAGAAGAGTGGTATGGGCTAGGCAATGGGGGTGAAGTGACTTGCCCAGGGTCACACAGCCAGCCAGTGTCTGAGGCCAAATTTGAACCCAAGACATCCTATCTTCAGGCTTGGCTCTCTATATCCACTGAGCTACCTGGCTGTGCCCCCCCCCCTTTTTTTTGTTTTGAGTCTCCCTCTTTTCTCTGCTGCATACATCGACTGCTTGCCCCTGACCCTGCTCAAGCCTAAAGGAAAAAGGGTGCTGACTAGCTATTAAAATCTCAGAGCAAGGAAGCAGTTGCAGGGCAAGTAGCAGCCTGGTCCCATGCCAAATGTTATCTTGTTCCTGCCTACCCTTTCTCCTTGAAAAACCATGGGCACTGGCTGGCATCCCATGTCACTTTCCAATGGCCAATCCTGACTCCACTTGCTTCGGCTTTCTCTGGAACTGCCTTGGCTTTAAAGCTTTGTGGGCAGGTCTGACAGACACTGTGTGCTTAGGGTATGCCTATTTACATCAGGATCATAGATTTAGAGAGAGATCATCTAGTCCAACCCTTCTCATTTTACAGATGAGGAAACTAAGGCCCACGGAGATTGTGGCATGATTAAAGTCACAAAGAAATATGTGGCTGGCCTGGAATTTAAATTTGGTTCCTCTAACTCCAGATCTGACATTTCTCCTGCTTTTATCCCAGTGCCAAAAGTTAACCAGATAAATATACATTGTGTTTCACCCTCAGTTCACTTGCCCACTTGTCCTACTGCCTTTCACATCCAGCTGGTCCTCACCTCTGGATCACCCATGCCATCTGTCTTCTCTATTGGCACTCCTGAACCACTGGAGGACAACATATGACTGTGCTTATTGGGTCCACTGAAAGTTCATGTTAGCTGATCTCAGCTGATCCCTCTATGCTGTGTGACAATCTTTTTATTCTTCTTTGATTGGTTCCCTAGACTACTTCCCCCACTAACAGCCTTTGCTAGCCCTTCTCTTCTTGCTTTAAATACAAAATGCTTCCCAGAACCCACTCTCCAATAACTCTCATGGATTCAATGAGAAAATTGGAACTTCCCATTGTGAGCTTCTTGATCTCTGCCTCTGCCTCCTGGCTTGGCTAGTTTCCTTTAGAACGCAACTAAAATCCTTCCTTCTATAAGAAAACTTTTCCTAACCCTCTCAATTTTAGTATTTTCCCTCTTTTGATGATTTCCTATTTATCCTGTGTTTTCCCTTGTGTCTCCAGGAAGCTGTAGCATGTGAAGTAGACACATAAATAGTCTTGTAAATAGTAAATGGTTTTGTAAATTTTTGTAAATTTTCTTTTGCAAATTGTAAATAGTAAATAGTCTTGGCAAACAAGCTAAACCAGGTTGAATAGATGACAGGCCTTAAACCTATCAGTGGGTTAGAGAGGTATCTACCCAAGGAACAGGAAGACTTCCCCTCTGAGAAAAGGGTAGTCAAGAACAATTTGTTCCAACTGCCATGACAGTGGTGGAAGCAGGCACTGGCGAGGGCTTTGAGCTTGATTAGACATTGAAGAAGCCAAAGTCATCTACTGCATCCCAGGCCATTACCAGTCATCTTGACTTTTGTCTCGCCACTGGACTTGGATGACTGGAAGAGAGAGTGAGGCTGATGAATTTGTGCAACTCTGCCTCACTTAAATCTAAATTATGTTTGAGTCAAAAGGCATCATCTGATGTCATTGAAGGAAAACAAACATTAAACCTGTATATAGTTTGTTTGTACATAGTTGTTCATATATTATATCCCCCTCCCCATTAGATTATAAATTCGAGAGATGGGACTGATTTTTTGTCTTTCTTTTTATCCATAGAACTTAACATAGCACCTGGGACATAGAAGGTGCTTAATAAATGTTAGTTGATGATACTCCTTACCTTGAAGTCCCTCTAAATAGTCATCTATTCTATCCTTAACGTCTTTGTAAGGGAAGGACAGCATTCTCTTTGACAAAGAGAACTCTTCTACTTATACCCTTTGTTTCATCCATTTCTACCTGTTCCAGGAGATTATTCTGCTATATCTCTTCCCTCCTCATAACTCATTTCTCTCCATGTTTGTTCTTTCCTCACTGCCTATAAATATGTTTAAGATTGTCTTATCCTTAAGCAAACAAACAAAAAAAATTTTTCTTGACTTTGCCTTCCCCTTAATCTCCAAACCCCTCCTCTATTTCACTGCGAAACTTCTAAGGAAAAAAGGTCTACATGCTCAATGCCTCCAGCCTCCACTTGCTCACATCCATTTCTAAGGTCTTTGCAATCTAGCCTTTAGATCTACCACACAGCCCAAAACTGTACCCCTTGCCAACAATCGCAACTTCTAAAGACAATAGTTTTTTTTTTAAGTCTATATAATC
This sequence comes from Gracilinanus agilis, assembly GCF_016433145.1. Lineage (NCBI taxonomy): Eukaryota > Metazoa > Chordata > Mammalia > Didelphimorphia > Didelphidae > Gracilinanus > Gracilinanus agilis. The sequence goes on along the minus strand of NC_058130.1, from coordinate 699,523,599 downwards.
CTTTGACTTTTTTGTAGCTTTTCATTCTGTTCTCGACTCCTTCCTCACTGATACTCCCCTCCCTTATTTTCTGTGATATTGCTCTCTCTTGGTTCTCCTCTTAACTTTTTAATCTTTCCCCACTCTCCTCTGGGAGGAAATGATCCATTTATTGTTCCTTAAATGTAATCTCCTAAGATTCTCTCCTAAGTCCTCTTCTCTCCTCCATCTCTTCCATAAGTATACAGGCTTTATTCTCATAGAAATTCTGCAGAAATGGATAAATAAGCTTATGAGTCATAGAATTACAGACTTTGGGAGTTGGAAGGGATCTCAGCATTTATTTAATGAAAATCATATTTGAAAGGAATCATTGTTATAATATACTTGATCAGTGGTCCTCTATTTGCTTGACAACCTTTAAAGGTTTTGCTAAGGCAATCTATTATACTTTTGGATAACTATAATTATTAGGAAGATTTCCATACTTATTGACTGTTTGATATCAAGTATGAACTTAATTTCAATTGCTAGCCGATGTTCCTTGTCCATGTGACAGTCCTTGAAATAAAAATTTGAAGACCACTAGCATTTCCCTTCCTATTCCTGAGTCTTCTCTTCATTAGGCTAAAGGTGTATGTCTCCTTCAACATATCATTACTGTCAATAATTATTGATATGTTCTCAGTTGCCTTTTTTTAATAGTAATAAACTATGATATTTTCTCCCAAGAGTTTCATACCCTTTCCACAACGAACACACATCTTTTTTTCCCTGATATCATAGGCTTGCTGAATTAGAGCTAGAAGAGACATCAAAGATTATCTGTCCAACCCTATAGTTTTACCGATGAGAATAAGATCTGGGGAAATGAAGTGACTTGTTCAAGGTCATACAGTAAAGAATCAGTCAGAATTTGAACTCTAGTTCTCTGACTCCAGAGTTACTATTTTTTCCACTGTATCATAATTGTAGCCTCAAAATTACATTGCCACCAACATAGACTTTCTCTATTTATATTAGATCTAGCCTAGTAGCTACTTTCGAAACCTATTTTCTTTAGTGCCATTTCTATTTCCTCATGCAACACACTAGGGAGTGCCTTATTACGGTAGAAATGTGGTGACTATCCTGTCACTAATAGAGTAATTTTTTTTAAAAATAGAAATCTTCATAGATTTCCCACACACACATTTCATATTCTTCTAGCTTCATCCCTAAATGACCTTGTAATAATCTGAATTAATTGAGTTTTCTCTCTCCAAGTTTTCTATAAACTTGTTTTATCCCCCACTGCTTCTTGCTTATTTTATGAGGTAATGCTGCTCATAATCTTCTCCCATCCTGCTCTATTAGATTTTCCATTTAATGGATGTTCTAAACCTGTTGCCCTTAACTGCTTCTCACTGAGGTATTTTTTCTTGATTACTTTCTTTACTTCATTATGATAATTGATTTATATCGTACAAACACACTTGGGAAATGGTGATAGTCTGTATTAATGTCTGTTCTTTTATCCATTTTTCATTTTTAATCAACAACAGATTGTTTGGCTAAGTCACGTTGGATTTGTCTAAACTACATTCAGTATTTTCTTCTCATTTTGATTCTTTCTTCTAATTTGTTATTGATTTTGATCTTTGCTCTAACAAGATGAAGCATAGAAAACTTGTTTAGGAATGACTCCCAAATCAGTGATTATTCATTTCCTTTCTGTTAGAATGTAGTCAACTCAATGATGTAATTCATGCTTGCCATGTTCTTTACCTTCCAGTGCTTCAGAAAAAAGTATTCATGATATACAGGCATGAAGCTTTTATATAGTATATATGACTTTGTCCTTCCTTCTGTAATACTCCTATTACTTGTTTTCCTACATGAGGATAGTTGGGAAAGATATTTTGGAGGGAGAAGCTATAGAATTTGGTGATTAATTAGACACAAAGGAGATGAAGAAAAAATCAAGAAGGATTCTGAGGTTACAAACCTGGGTGATAGAGAGAATAGTGGTTCCCTTGTCAGAAATATTTGAGGATGAATGAGTCAATGGGGATTAGAGGAGAGGAGTAACGAGCTTCATTTTGAACATGGCAGGTTCAAGAAAATGATAGGGAATGCAGGTGGGGCTATCCAGCAGGCAGTTGATGATGTGACATTGTTGTTTAGAAAGGAAGTTAAAGTTGTGTGTCATTATTGATGATAGCTGTCATGGTAAATATGGTTTCAATAATCCCTTATATTACTTCATGATGGCAGAATTCTCCCATGTGCATCCGCTCTCTGAGGAAATCAGAGTCCAGAGAGGGCCACTAAATTGCCCATTGTTACACAGCTAGTGAGTGATCTACCTGAATGTGTCATTTGTTGGGATAATTATAACATTCAATGACTTGTTTAAGGAATTCAGAGTTAAGTTGTTTTGATTGTATGCAATATTTTAATATTCTTTTTAAAAAAAACCTAGTTCTGACTTAGTTTCAGTGAATCAGTGGCCTGATTACTCATAGAAAGCTGGCTTAGGGATATAACTCATATATCATCAGCCTATTTTCTTTCTTTTAACATATAAGCTACCTCATTAATTATGTCGGTCTCTGTTCATTATACCAAAACCTACTGATTCTTTTTCTTATTCAAAGATATTTTACTTTCCCAATTACGTGTAATAACAATTTTCAACACACATTTTCTGAAATTATAAGACCCAAATTGTCTCCTTCCCTCACTCCTCTCAAGGATGGTAAGCAATCTGGTCTGAGTTATACATATACTTACTGATTCTTTTATTGAAGAAAGTGGTCACACTATAGAGATGTGACGTTACTCCATAATCTGTGATTTTGGCCGCTTCTCTACCTTCTTTCTGAACTAAACTTTATATACATTTCTCTCCATCCTCACTTTTCTCCTACCTGTTAGAGAATGTTACCAAAATCAGAATATATATCAATTTAATCTGAAGAGTCTTACTTAGTTTTTCAAAACATCTTTCTACCTCTTCATCTTTAGGAGCTAATATTGTTGGCCCATAAGCTGAAGTTGTTTTTATGGTGGTCTTTTTACAAATGCTTATCATTAAAAGTCCTATACGATGTGATGATGACCAAATGTCCCATGAAATGTTTCTTGTTACTCATTCTACTGAATGAGTTGTTCACCCATTTCCTTGACTCTCCAGGGAATATTCATGAGCTATCATTTAGCTATAATTTCTTTTTTTTCTTCTAGTCTTATTTAAAATTACACATCCTACAAAGACGTCCGTCCACTCATTAGTTATTGGACAAGAATCTCACTCATATTTAGATCACCAATAGGAAAATTAAAACCTATTGATTGTCTAAGGCAGTGATTCCCAAAGTGGGTGCCACCGCCCCCTGGTGGGTGCTGCAGCGATCCAGGAGGGCGGTGATGGCCACAGGTGCATCCTTCTCATTAAGATGATTTCAAATGTTTTAACATTTTTTTGAATTACATTCTATTCTGAGTTCAATAAATAGTTTCATAATTTCAAAGTTCAATGTTTCTAATTTACACCTATCTTTTCTATATTTTATGAAAAAGGTAGAAACATTAATACATATCTTTCCTATTAATTGCTATTAAAATTTAAAAATATTAATTTCCAGGGGGCGCTAAGTAAATTTTTTTTTCTGGAAAGGGGTTGGTAGGCCAAAAAAGTTTGGGAACCACTGCTCTAAAGACTATGATTCTTAGCATCCTATTTCCCCTTCCTTACCTTCTGTCACCATCACAGCAAAGAAGGAAATGAGGCTTCCAAAGAGTGAAGACCATTTAAAAATTGTTCTGTGTATCATAAGTTGGCTTGACAAAAAAAAAAAAAAAGAATCACCAGTTGGCCAGCCATTTGGCAATGCATCTCTCTGTAATTATCTACGTTGCTCCTCAGAAGACTGACTGAGTATATTACTGAGGCCATACTCAAAGCCTTTTCTGAATGAGCTCATCCTTAGCTGGCATAGTCTTTGAGAGCTCAGACTTATACTCATTCTACACTGAAGCACCTAAGAAGCCTGAGTAGAAGGTAATAGTATTCTAAATGCTGATTGCATTGAATCCCAGAATATTACAGTCTCCTATAAGAGATCTATAATCTCTCAAAGGAATTTGGCCAATTTAATGTCACAGGAAAAACCAAGTAGATGAAGAAATTTCAACCATAATTCAACATGCATTTGGGTCTTATAGAGTTTGTCCTTCACTAATCATAACAGTTAATGTTTATATAGTACTTAATATGTGCAAGGAACTGTGCCAAATGCATTACAAATACTATTTCATTTGATCATCACAATGATCCTGGGATATAGCTTGCTATTATTATCCCCATTTTACATTTGAGAAAACTGAGAAAGAAGAAAAATGACTCACCCAAGGTCACACAGCTTAGTAAGTATCTGAATCTGGAATTTGAACTCTGGTTTTCCTGACTCCAGAACCAATATTCCACCTAGCTGCTTATTATGTATGTTTGCTGCCACTATGCATATTTGGGACAAACTGTACAGATGGACATCAAATTGAGCCCAGAATTGAACAGGAGGAGGAGAGCAGGCTTCATTGCTTCTGGGAAATTACAAAGTTGACCCCTAGCTTCCCATGAAAGCAAAGATTTATCTTTATAATGCAAACTTTCTACTGTTGTTTCTATATGGCAGCAAGGCATGGAACAACACGACTTTCTCTGAAGGACTAAAATTGAGCATCACACAGAGGGCAATAGAGACCCACAAGGTAGGGGCAATCGTACTGCTCCATAAAACCAAGGAGGGACTCCTAAGAAAAACAAGAGTAGAAATGGAATCAAGAAATTGTAATAGGAAAAGAAAATGGGCTGATCATGTGAAAAAAAAGAGATGACCATTGAAGAGCCAGAATTCCTGGGGTACCCTTGCATTGTCAGGTAAAATCAAAGACCTCTAGTACATTAGAGTGATCTCCTATTGTGAAATTATGGGAGAAGAGGGGGAAGAGTCACATAGCATGGGCAGACATTTATGGACTGTGATCTGCATTTTGGGAGGGGACTCCAGAATCAGGGAAACCATAGATCTACCGGGGTTTTTGTGAGTGATGATATTTCTTGTGCCCTCTCTGCAGGACTTTGCAGTCCTCCTCCATCTCAATATCTGGAATACTCTCCCCCTCATATTGCAACCTCTAGCTCTCTCCAAAACTCAGCTGAAATGTTACTTCTTCTATTAAGAGCCCTTTCCTGACTCTTTTAAATAAACAATTACTTTCTGATTATTTCATACATATATTTTTGTAGTATCTCCTGCTGCATAACCATTTCTTCAACTTGCATTCTACTCATGGGATTGATGACTCCATAGGGTGACTGATTATTTACTTTAGGATTCTAGGGTTAACTGGACCTGGCTTTGAAGTTTCCATGTGGTTACCTGGATTAAAACAAGGTGGGAAATATGTGCAGATGCTCCAAGGACAGGCCTCCAATAGGGCAGTAGGTACCTATGACAATTTGCATTGACTTATTTGTTTACATCATGCTAAGAGATTCACACATGACCTGGCATTAGAATAAAACATTTATTTGGGACAGAAACTAATTTTTAAAAAGGAATAGGATGCACTAACAGCCATATCTCTGAATTAGGAGAGCCCTTTCCTTTCTCCTCCAAGCAGAATGGGAAATGGGTTTGTACCAGACTCACACTTCCAGAAGGCAAGGTTTAGTCAAGGTCCTTCTTTAGGTGGAGCGCAAGATTTGAAAACTTCAGGACAGGCAGCTTTAGCATTGGTGTTTAAGAAACACTGAAGAGGGTATGTCCCATTAACTACTCCCCACTTATCTTTGATCTCTTGATTTCTGAATTAACCTTCCAGCTTGATCTTCTTTAGGCAGTTCTTGTTTTTCTCTCTCCCTCCTCTTCATAAACCCTAGGAGAAACCTTGATTAAGCTCCTGTCTTTGTTTTTTTCAATCCTTACATTTCATCTTAGAATCAATACTGTGTATTAGTTCCAAGGCAGAAGACAGGTAAGGACTAGGGACAGTGCCTTAAGCAATTCCCTAATCACTACACCCCCACATCCAGATGTAGTGATTAGGGAATTGCTTAAGGCAGTGATGGGCAAACTAGAGGCCTGGATCTAGCCCACGGGGAATAGTTTGCCCATCACTGGACTAGACGATGAAGATTAATTAAGTGACTTGCCCAGGGTCACACAGCTAGGAAGTGTCTGAGGCTAGATTTGAACCCAGGACCTTCTGTCTCAAGGCCTGACTCAATCCACTGAGCTATCTAGCTGCCCCCAAACCCCTAGCTTTTTTTCAGTATAAAATAAAACTTCCCTCTTCGTTTTTATAAAAGAAGGATGAAAGCTTTCCTACTTAGCTACTGATGACATATACTAGTCTATTCTTTTCCTTATGTCTAGGGAGTTTCTCTCCTTATTTGGCAAAGAGAAGGAAAAGAGAGAGAACTTCAAAGCTCCCAAGTCCTGAAGATCCTCTGAGCTACGTTATCTCACTGAAGACATACAATTCTATCTAGGAAGGAGATCAGGCAGATATTATCATCCCCCATTGGAAGGATGGGAATACTGAAGTCAAAGGAGGAATATGGTGATTGAGAATTGGTTTCCCTAATCTGGGGTTCATGAACATTTTTTTAATATCTTCCCCAATGGATTTTCTTTTGCCTTTCATTTTATGCTTCTCTCTTAGGACAGTGCTTAGCTTATAGGAGGCATTTAATGAATGTTTGTCTGACTATTAACTAAGCAAATATTAACTGTGTATGATGTCAATTGGTTTCCTTTGTCAACCTATGTATATTATTTTGTGCATTAAAAATATTATTTTGAGTCCATTTTTTTTATTAGATTACCACACACACACACACACACACACACACACACACACACACACACACACACACAAAGTTAAGAATTCCTACTTTAACCAAACCTCATAGAGCATGAAGGTCTTTCACCAACCTGGTGACCCTTATTATTAATGTCCTTAAGTGGCAAATATGTACATAATTATTATTAATATTCTTATACCTTCTAGAATTGAACACTAAGTTCTAGAAGTGGTCTAATCAGGGCAGAACAGGAAAATGGGATTACCTTCCTCCTCTTGAAAATTACTCTCTAAGATTTTGTTGACCTTTTTGAGTGCCATATCACATTGATGGCTCTTGCTGAAGTTACAATCAACTAAAAATTCCCAATCTCTTAAAAAAAAAGCTGCCCTCCAACTTTGCCTACCTCATATTACATTTGTGAAACATTTCTTGAATCCAAATGTAAGACTTTACATTTATCCTAATTAATTTTTTAATTAATGGATGTTAATTGAGAAGATATAACAATATCAGAAATCTATCATTTTCATATCTGGGATATGGGAGGTAGGTGTTATTGTCTCCATTTTATAGATGAAGAAACTGAGGTGGATGGAGGTTAAGGGGCTTATCCAGAGTTACATAGCTAGTAAATATCTTGTCTCTGGTCTTGACAAGGGGCCCAGCATTCTATCTATTGTGATGGAGATCCTGGTATAGTGTCTTAGACTTTGGAGGTGAAAGTCCCCCTGCCCTTTGCCCTAGTTAGACTATGTCTGGAATACTGGTCAGTTCTAGGTGTCACATTTTAGGAAGGAGATTTAATTAATTTGAAAGTGTCCAGAGGAAGATATCCAAGAAGGGGAAAGGCCTTGAGCTCCCACCATATTTAGATTTATTGAAGGAACTGAGGATTTTAACCTGGAGAAGAGGTGCCTCATAGAGAGTGTGACAGCTGTCTTCAAGTATTTGAGATGTTATACTATAGATGGCAACTCGGTGGCATAGTGGCTAGAGTTATGGGCCTGCAATCAAGAAGACTCGTCTTTCTGAATTCAAAAATGGCCTCAGACACTTAATAGTTATGTAACCCTGGGCAAGTCAGTTAGACGTATTTGTTATAAAGAAAGAGTGTCCTAAGGAGATATAGATATCTAGTGAGGTGGATGTATCTCTGTATTCTCCCTAGGTGCAGATGATGGGGGAACACCAACCCAATCACCCTTGCTAGTTGTTATAACTTTCCCTTTCATTAACAATTGCCCAGTGAAGGACCCAGAAAGGTTAGATGGAAGGGTAACCCTTTCAGGTCCAACCTGGGGTTGGATCAATTATTAATATTGGGCTCTGATTAGCCTTGGATCACGTTTGTTATCTGGCTGCGTTAGCTCCCTCCCCAAGGGTCGTGATATAAAGACCACTCAGGAAGGTACTTATTAAACACTCTTTATCTATAATCTAAATCAGGGAAAGGATAATCAGGATGAGGACTGGGGATTGGAGACCCTGTCAATCTAATATCTATAATCTATAATCACTCAGGACCGGAGGCTATCAATTTAGTAGAAGCTGGAGCTTTGTTCTTCACAACCCTTCTGGCTCAGCCTGGCTAATGCCAAGCCAGAGAATAGAGACTGCTCTTGATGCAGCTGTGTTGGTGATTTTATTCTCTCAGCTTTCTTACTATCAGTGTTTGGTGATGTATTAGCTCTCACAGCCTTTAGGAACTATTTAGATCCCATCAACCCTCTTCCTCATAGACCTCCCAGCCTCCCTTCACCACCCAGGGACCCAGAGACCTAAAGAGCTAGGAAGATTCAGAGATCTAAAGATCTAAGAGAACAAAATCCCAAAAGACCAAAAACCAAAGACCAGGGGTCGGCAATGTATGGCTCTTTCTGCAGGAGCCATAAAGTCATTTTTTTTTAGGCACTGTTATAGGAGTGCACACTGTGAGCACTGTATGGCTCTCACAAAATTACATTTTAAAAAATGTGTCGTTTATGGCTCTCACAGCCAAAAAGATTACCGACCCCTGCCAAAGACCAAAACCCCCTCCAGGTGGCTGTTAGGGTTATTGATACCCCCAGGCCAACCGACTTTTGCCCCTGGCTCACAGCATCTGGGAACATTCCAATCTCTCCATCTGCCTCCCTTGTCAATCAAGGTGACATCCAACATTTCTCAGGAGTTGAATATAAATTTTTTGCCTCAGTTTCTTTATCTGTAAAATGAGCTGGAGAAGAATATGGTAAAGCACTCCAGTATCTTTGCCAAGAAAATCCCAAATGGGGTCATGAGGAGTCAAGCACCAATGAAACAAGTGAACAACAAATAAAAGTCCTATAGAACCAATCAATCAACCAACCAATCAGCATATATTAATCACTTGCTATAAAGAGGTATATGATTTGTTCAGCTTGGCCTCAGAGGACATAGAAGTTATAGAGAAACAAATAAAGCCATGGTGTAAAGGGGGAGAAAAAACTTCCTACCAATTAGAGCTGTTGAAAAATAAAATGGGCTGACTCAGGAGGTAGTGGGCTCCTTCTCTCTAGAAATCTTCAAACATAGGCTGGATAGACAATCAATTAATAAGTTAGCAGATATATATCAGGTTTATTGTAGAGGAGATTCCTAGTCAGATATGGGTTGGGCCAATTAAATTTCATATCATTCTATTTGGCCTAGAAGTCCAGTTTGACAAGATTTTTTGGAAAACTGGTTCTGCCATCCAGTAGGTTGACCATCCCTCCCAGATTTATGTCAACATATTTGATACCTCTACTTTTATTAAAGATATTGATTGAAAATGGTTCCAGGTATCTTTAGAGATGTCATATCTAAGAGTTATTAGGCTAGTTTTTATTAGCCCCCCCCCCCAAGGGAAGGACTAGGAAGAATGAATACAAGCTATAAAGATACATATTTAGGTTCAATATTTGTTGGAAAAAAAAACCTTAGAACTTATTTATCCTAAAATAGAGATTTTGTAAATGTTAGAGGGTTTCCCATCACCTGAGGTTTTCAACAAGGGTTAGATAACCAATCATGAAGGACACAATGAATGGCGTAGTGGGTAGAGTGATGGACCTGGAGTCAAGAAGACTTGAGTTCAAGTCTTCTAGCTATGGGATCCCAAGCAAGCCTCTTAATCTCTGGCTGTCTCCTTCATCTATAAAATGAGGGTAATAATGACACCTATCTCCCAGGGTTGTGAGGATCTCATGAGATAACATATTGTAAAGTACTTTGCAAACTTTAAAGTGATATAGAAATGCTTGCTATTATCATTACGTGATGATTATTATTATAGGCCATTCTTGTCCAGGAATAAGTTTGATTAGGCAGAATCTCAGGTCCTTTCCAACAATGACATTTTCTGTGATAAAATACTATTGCAGTTCTTTCCATCTTTCAATTGGTTGGGTGGAAAAAGTCTTGGATTTGAAGTCAAAAGAACTGGTTCATGTCCTATGGCTTCCTTTATTATCCAGGTTAACATGAGATAAGTCACTTAACCTTTCAGAGCCAATTAATCTCATATGTAAATTGGAGATAAAATGTAAATGAGTTTATCTCATCTAGAAAATGGAGATGAAAATCGGAATAGCATTGAGTCTGAATGATGCTAGGGAAAAGGCAAATTTAGCCTATTCAGCCATAACCCCAGAGTGGGGCCTACCCTGGATTTAGCCCAAGGGCTTTCAAACTTATAAAGTTCTCATAATACTCACATTTCTCAGAAGTGTAGAAACAAGTGAGCCTAGCACCTCGTTAGCATCCACAATTAGTTAAGATAAGAAGTAGGAACTGGTGAGCTCCCTGCTCCCTAACCCTCATGAAGCAACCCCATTGTGTGCAGGAGCCCCCAAATCTTTGTGCCTTACCCCAAACTGAATTTGTCATAAGAGCTGATTGGAGGGTATTTTTTGTGCTACTTGCCCCGGGCTTCAAAAATGTTAATTATGGCTCTGTCAGACAGATCTCCTTCCTCTTTCCCTTACTGAGTAGAGGGAATAACTTTCTTTCACTATCAGTCTCAGATATGTTACTTTCCCCTTAAAATAGTGGAGAGGGCTAGTGATCTCTAAGGTCCCTAAGAGCTACTTAATTTAGAGTCCAGTGTTGCTCCTGAATCAATAAACATTTGAAACTCCAACAAGATAACTATTAAGACAAGGTATGGAAGGTCTGGAGTCTTCTATATCTTATCTATGTGACCAGGTAAGTCACAGAACTTTTTTGGTCTTCAATCTCCTCTATAAATTGAGAAGAATAAACAAGATCAAGATTCAACAAACAATGGTCCATAGGCCAAAACTGGTCAGCTACCCCATGTTTCTGCAGAACTGCGGGGTGAAAAATATTTTTTTCCCATTTTTAAAGTTAAGTTTATTGCATATAAAAATGGGGGAGGGGGATCCATTCTTAGCTCATGGGTCATAGAAAAACAGGCAGCCAGTTGGATCCAGCCTGTGGGCCAGAATCTGGCAACTCTTTAACTAAATAGTTGCCTTCTCCTGCCCCCCCCCCCCGCCCCAGTTTTAAATTCTATAATCTTTTGGTAAAATTTTTTTAATCCTTTAAAGGATCAGAGGAGGGAGAGTTCTGGGTGTGCTGGGGTTTTCTGTAAAGGTTTTCTTAAGAAGATTTAAAAAAAAAAAAAGATACCCTATTAGGGGAACAAAGACTGAGAAAGACCTCTAGTCATTTCCTATGACTGCTAAGTACTGGGTTTGGAATCAGGATATTTGGGTTCAGATCTTGGTTTTGAGCCTTTCTATAGGGCCATGGTCAAATCACTTTGTTTCTTGGAATCTCCTCTCTTTCTCTTTCTGTAAAATAGGGGTAAGATGACTTACACTCCCACATCCCAGGGATGTTATGAGGAAAGCTCTAGGTAACTTTTCAGAGCGTAGGAATGGGAGACACAATTTTGATGAGCATTCTGGCCTCCCTTAGAACAGATACTAGTCCTAGACCTGATATCTGAGAGCAGTTTCTCCCAGATGACCCAGCTCCTGCTGCCCTCATTTGCCTGCCCCAGATCCTGCCTTGGCCCAGACCCGGAGCAGTAGGGGTGGAGGTGGGGTGCTCTTGCTGGGCCTGGAAGGAGAACAGGTGTCATTTAATTAACAGGTCGCCACCCTCAGCACGAGGGCATTTTTAGCACAACCCAGTTTGACTAGGAAGGCGACATTTCTGTTACTTGGAGAAAAGAGAGGGCCATCATTCCCCCAATCTCCCCAGCCGGAGCTCTAGGCACTTTCCACAAGGTTCCTAATAGAGGGGCTTGGAAGATCCTGGGTGGTCACCCTACCCTCTCTCCAACCTCCTCTATCAGATAAGGGTCTCCTTTCTGCAACACCCAGAAACCCTCTGCTTTCTCTGTGGCCCTGCCTTTATAGTCCAATTCAATTATATAACACATTGTACAAAGTCCAATGTGAAGCGAATACTTTTGATATTCAGAGTCTATGCTTTGAGTTACAAGTTTATGCTGAGGAGATGGGAATGAATAAAATTTTATTCTTGCCCTAAGGGAAACTCCTGGTCTAAGGGGAAAGCATAGTCCTCCTCCTCAGGGATCCCTTGGTCTTAGGGGGCAGGATATATTCAGAGAGAGATGGAAAAAGATCTGCAGTCATCAGAATATCTTTCAAAGCAACACATTAATAAATACCTTTGGATGTGGCATTTGTCTCTCAAGTCCTGAAGGATTTTGTGCTTAGAATCTTGAAGAAATAGAGCATATTCCTAGGTTGATCTACTAGAGCTATTAAAGACCTGAGAGGCAATCTAATCCAATACATTTGTTTGCTTTTTTAATCCTTACTTTCTGTCTTAGTAGCAAGTCCAAGAGAGAAGGACAAGGGCTAGGCAATTGTGGTTAAATTACTTGGCCAAGATCACACAGCTAGGAAGTGTCTGAGGCCACATTTGAACCCTCCAGACTCTAGGTCTGGTGCTATATCCACTGGGCTACCCTAGCTGCCCCTCATCACAATCATTTTACAGATGAGTTAACTGAGGCCTAGAAAAGAGGAGGGACTTATATGAAGTCACATAAGTAATAAAGGTTTGAGTTGGGTTCTGAACCCTAAATCTAGCATCTTTTATGTGATGTTCTATTGAGATTCTAAGAGAAAGTTTCCTAAAGGGAGTTAATAAGAAACGTGGCACAAAGGAATCATCACTGACTTTGGAGGCAGAGGACATGTCAGGGAGGTGAGTGTTACATGATTGAAGAGTGTGTGGTAGAGGGGCAGCTACATGGCTCAGTGGATTGAGAGCCAGACCTAGAGACAGGCAGTCTTGGGTTCAAATGCAATCTCAGACACTTTCTAGTTGTGAGACTCTGGGCAAGTCACTTGACCCCCCCTGCCTAGCCCTTAGTCCTCTTCTGCCTTGAAACCAATACATATATTGATTCTAAGATGGAAGATAAGGGTTTAAAAAAAAGATGACATGGTGGCTGGAGTGGGACAATGTTGAGCATAAGATGATGGGAAAGGTAGATTACAAAGGGCTTTGATCACTAAACAGAATATTTTATATTTGTTTCTGTAGATGATTTGGAACTATTTGGGGTTTAAAATTGATTTTTTGTGGGGAAGAGGTGACATGGTCAGACTTGACTTTAAGAAGATCACTTTGGTGGGCTTTAAAAGACTGTCTGCCCTTTGATCCAGCCATACCATGGCTGGGTTTATACCCCAAAGAGATCATAAGGAAAAAGTATTGTACAAAAATATTTATAGCCATGCTCTTTGTGGTGGCAAAAAATTGGAAAATGAGGGGATGCCGGCTGAACAAGTTGTGGTGTCTATTGATGATGGAATACTATTGTGCTGAAAGGAATAATGAAATGCAAGAATTCCATGTAAACTGGAACAACCTCCAGGAATTGATGCAGATTGAAAGGAGCAGAGCCAGGAGAACATTGTACACAGAGACTGATACACTGTGGTACATTCAAATGTAATGGACTTCTCTACTAGCAGCAATGTAATGATCCAGGACAACTCTGAGGGACTTATGAGAAAGAATGCTATCCATATCCAGAGAAAGAACTGTGGGAGCAGAAACACAGAAGAAAAGCCACTGCTTGATCACATGGGTTGATGGGGATATGATTGGGGATATAGACTCTAAGTGAACATCCTAATGCAAATATTAATAATATGGAAATAGGTCTTGATCAACGGCACACGTAAAACCCAGTGGAATTGTTCGTTGGCTACGGGAGTGGGGGGGGGGAGAAGAGAAGGGAAAGAACATGAATCATGTAATCATGGAAAAATATTCTAAATTAATTAAATACAATTAAAAAAAAAGATTATTTTGATTGCTGAATGGAGAATGGACTAGAATGGGGAGAGAACCAGGAAAGTTCTCACTTAGAAGATGGCACCCAAGAATAGTGCTGAGGTAAGGTAAATGTTCTGCCAGGTAAAGGTGAGGAAGGAGTGCTTTCCAAGTACAACAAGAGATTGTTTCTAATCTAGGATCATGGGGACATCTATCCTGTCCATTAAGGTGGTCCTAGTTCCAAACTCAAGTGGAGTTTGGAGGATGAATTAGAGAGAAGAGAGACTGGAAGCTGGGAGACAAATTAGGTAGTTAATACAATAGACAAAGTGAGAGGTGATTGAGGTGTTAGTTAGGGGGGTGGTTGTCAGACTGGAGAATGAGTGATAGTTCTAAGAAATGTTGAGGAGGATAGAATGAAAAAGATGTGATAATTCATTGACTATCAGGGTAAAAAAGGGGGGGAAAGGCTTGAGGATAACTCCAAAGTTTGCAAATCTAGGTGACTGGAAAGATGTGGTACCAGGAAGTTTGGAGGAAAACTGGCTTTAGAGGAGATTATTACTTCTGTTTTGTACCCAATGAGTTTGAGATGCCAATGGCACATTCATGTGGAGATAGATACCCAAGAGGTGGGTAGTGATGCAATTCTATTCAGGAGAGAGATTAGGGGTGGGAAATTTGGAAATTAGAATCACAGAATTTGAAAGTTAAAAGGTATGTCATGCCTACCTAGTTTACCCCATGTTTGTAAAAGAATTCTTATTATAACGTATCTCACATTTATTAATCTATACTTGAAGACCTTAAAGGATGGGAATCTACCACCTCTCAAGGCATCTCATTCCACTCTAATTATTAGGAAATCTTTCCTCTCATCTACATATTGCTGTTGTTTGTCCTTCATTTTGAAAGAGAACCAATGACATCATTGGTAATGTCTTTATTTATGCAAGAATTGGATTTAAGTGAGACAAAGTTACACAGAGTCTCCAGCTTCACTCTTTCTTCAAGAGTCCAGTATCAAGACAAAAGTCAATACAACTGGCAATGGCCAAGGATTCAATAACTGACCACACTCTAAACACTCAACAATCCTTGCTTCAACTGCCTTCGTGACTGTAGGAACAAACGGTTCTCATCTGCCCATTTTGCTGAGGAAGTCTTCACAACCTTAGGGTAGACATTCCTCTAACCCAACAATGAGTTTGAGACCTGTCAGTTATCTTCAATCTGGTTTAGTCCATCTGCCAGGATAGTTTTACTGGAATGTAACTACTTCATAGGCTATAGCTTCTTAGAGCTGGTGCTTTGGAGCACCTTGGAGAGGTGGACACCAAAGGTGGATGAGTATCCCCTGAAAGGGGTTGGCAAGCCTCACACTCCCTGAATACCTTATACACTTCTCATCTACATATAGATGATTACTGAACCTGTTGGATGAAAACAGCAAGAGAATATAACAAGAGGAAAGGGTCCAGGTCAGAGCTCAGGAGACACCAGTGTCTAGGTAGCAGGAAAGACATGATCTAGTTTGACCCAACTCTTCATTTCTCAGCAAAATGCTCTACTCTCACCCCACTTCTGAGACTTCACTGGTCCATACCTTCCCACAAAAAATGCTCTTTTTCCTACTCCTATATAACTTTATTCCCTTTTAACAGATGAGAAAATTCAGAGCTCAGAGAAAAGAAATGTCCTTTTCAATATCACATAATGAATTAGTGAAAACCCAAATCTCCCACTTCCTAGGCCAGCTTCTTTCCACTTTAATACATACCCTAACCTTTAGGGTAAGAGCTTAGAAGCAAGTAGATCAATATCTTAGATCTAGGAATGCCTCCACACTGGACTCTGTGTGAGTGGCTTCTTCTATGCTAAAGGCACCAGGCATGCTGTCTGGGTCTCCCAGGGCACTTTGTGTTATAGACAAGACCCTTTGTATTATATAACCTTCTCCAAGTACACCAAAAGGTTTAATTCCAGAGGCTGAAGGGGGGAGGTAATAGAAAAGGTTAATTACCAACATTTTTCTTTTCCAGTAAAGGTGAAGAGATTGTCTTCTGATAATTGTTTCTCCTTACTTCACTTCTTAGACTATTTTATGTGATCTTGGACAATTCACAAGCTCTCTAAGCCATAGTTTCTCCATTAGTAAGGACTGGGCTAGATGAGCACCGAAACGCTTTCCCGTTCTATGGTTCTATGGTGATGATGCTGGAGGAAGATGATCATTGGATCATACTTTTGATAGATGCAAGGGACCCTAGATGATGAATAGTGATGGTGGCAGAATATTAGTAGAGGCTGGGAAGGCGGTGTTTTTACTTAAATATTTTGATGTTCTAATCAAACAAAACTGAATTTTGGGTAACTGAAATGACCTTGTTTCTTATTTCTGGAGGAGACATGAGAAAAATATACTTCTCTCCTTTCACTGGAAAGGTCAGGGGTTATGAGTGCAGAATGTTGTATAGACTGAGCCCTCTGCAATGTGTTCATTGCTTTTGCTTAGCTAGTTTTTCCCTTTGTTACAAGGGAAAGTTCACTAAGGAATGCCCACAAAAGGCAGGATTATACGGATACATGGCATCAAGAAAACTTAAATTTTAAAAATCTTGCTGTTCTTCATCCTCTACAGATATTCCCTACATGTGCCTTGCCTGATAGAGCTGAGTTAGAGAGAAAAAAAAAAAAAAGATCATTTTTATTCTTCGCATAGTCCTTGCTCGGTGGACAAAACCATTTTGACATCTGACAGTGAGTCTGGTGTGGGGGTGTTGGGCAGGAAACTAGTCATGAGGCTGCATTTGACCATCTGTAGGAGATTAGAACTTCATACCCTTCCAATAAGTTAATTTTAAACACCACATTCAACCCTCTACCAAAGAAGTGGGGCTAAGACAAACTTGTCCCTGAGTCTGGCCACCCCTCTAAGTCCTCCCCTTACATAGGAAAGTGCTTTAAAGTTTGCAAAGTTCTTGGCATACATAACCTCATTTGAATATCACAACAACTCTGTGAGGTAGATATTATTATATAACTAACTCCATTTTACAGATGAAGAAACCAGGTCTGAGAGATTGTGGTTTTTCCATTGTCGCACAATTGACAAATTTCAGAGCAGGGATTTGAACTTATGTCTTCCTGATTCTGTATATCATACTCTATTTAGGCTATTCCATTCTTGTAGCTCAGGCATCCACAACATCACCAAATCTAGCAGAAATTCTGGGAACTTTTGCCTACTAATTCCTGTCACTCTTTCCCAATTGGAGCATGTGGTTTGGACCAGAATCCACCATTTTATGAATTGTGGTGTATATATTGGGTAATAAACTCCATGAGGGCAGAGAGGTACCATGTCTATTTCCTCAACAGAGTCACCCAGAGGGGCAGCTGGGTAGCTCAGTGGATTGAGAGCCAGGCCTAGAGATGGGAGGTCCTGGGTTCAAAGCCAGCCTCAGACACTTCCCAGCTGTGTGACTCTGGGTTGTCACTTGACCCCCATTGCCCACCCTACCACTCTTCTACCTAGGAGCCAATACACAGAAGTTAAGGTTTAAAAATGTAAATAAAAAATAGAGTCACCCACAGATTTTTACAGTTTGTTGGCAACATGATGTAAGGGAAAGAGCAATAGAAATTCTGGATATATGAGTTTCTGGGCTAGCTCAGTATGGGCCCACCATATAAACTCACACCTCTCATTTTGGGAACTCAGTTTTTTCATCTGTTAAATAAAAATGTAGGACTGGATGAAGAATAAATGATTGAACAAATGAATGAATGAATGTGCATTTATTTAATGTGTAATATCAGTCAGACTGTCCCAAGCTCTTGGGATACAAATACAAAAGAAGGCGGCCCTTATCCTCAAAGAACATAATAGAAGGAGACAACATATATAGAGGAGTGAAGACCAGGGAAAGTGCTTTGATTTAAGAGGTCACAGGGACGGTGAGTAGAATAAAAGGGTATTTGATTGATAAGCATTTTCCAGAGGCAAAGATAGTGTTCATCTGATTACAGATGAGTCAGAGGTATAAAAGGGGAACAGGGGGTCCTCAAAATGGCAAAGCAGGAAGATTTCTTTGGATTCAAAGTTCCCTTTCAAGCTGAAAGGTAGACACAATGAGGTTTACCCTGGCTCATAAAGAATGGGCAAAAAGTAGATGAGCAAAGAAGAGGGTGTAAGGCATGTAGGCAGGGGAATCCCAACAGGTCTTCCCTTCCCTTGTGCAGAAAGACCTTTTCAGATGTTTGAGCCTTGTTATGATGGAAGACGGTGAAGTGGGTGTGGATTCTACATGAAATCCTCATTAATCTCATTTACTTCTGAAGACTTGGGGAATTTAATTAAAGATTGCTTGCAAGTTCTCTGCACTGAGGCAAGCTCTGACTAAATCTCTGGAGTAATAAATGACTAGGGTGCTAACTGATGTGTCTTGGCTTTATGGTGACATGGGGGAGAGACAGTCAAGGATAAGGGGAGGAGTTGGATCAGAAAGGGAACAAGAAAGATTGAGTAGGAGGTCCAACATCAAAGTGGAAGCAATCTGTGGAAAGTTAGGGGTTGGTTAGTGAGGACCCAATGTAGGCAGAGCCAGAAGGTCATTTGGAAGGGAACATGAATATTCAGACAGGCTTCACCTTCAGGGAATTATGGGTCTAAGAAGAGGAGAAAAGGCATCCCCATTCCCAGGGAACCCCTGGTCAAAGGGAGGAGTTAGCCACTGTCTTCAAGGAGTCCTTGCTGTGAGGAAGAGCCAGCCCCTGGTCTGAGAACAGGGACTGTCTAAAGGTAGGGACAGTCCTTGTTCTCAGAGAGCCCCTGGTATGAGGGAGGAAATACTCCCCCCATCTCAGGATCCCCTTGGTCTGTGAGAGATACACAACCCCAAATACTCAGGGAGCCCTAGGATTGAGCAGAGACTGTACCCACAGGATAATGCCACTGAAGCACTTGAAATCAAATAATCCAAACTCCCAGTAAACACCTATAACCATTAAGAGTAACAGCTAGTGGATTGAAGAGCCGGCCCTGGAAATGGGAGGTCCTGGGTTCAAATGTGGTCTCAGACATTTCCTAGCTATCACTTAGCCTCCATTGCTCAGTCCTTACTGCTCTTCTGCCTTAGGACCAATATGCAGTTTTGATTCTAAAATGGAAGGTAAGGGCTTAAAGAATGAGGAGCAAAGAGTGTGTGTGCGGTCCTTCTGACCCCCAATTTCTCCCAACCACTTTCTGTAGTTTTTTGGGAACAGCAGGACCTTGTGACCAAGTGATGAACTAGCTACATCTCTTCTCTTTGTCACAAAAGCCAGTTATAGCTGAGCAGCTAAAATGTTAATGTCTACCCATGAAGACTTTACTAGCTGCCTGGCAGGTCAGCTCTAGAGGGCAAGAAATCAGAGGCGTCTGTAAAAACGTCCTGCCCTAACTATAGCCGTCATGGCTGTTCATCAGTTCCTGTCAGACAGGGACTACTCTGCTGTGGAAGGCAGGGGAAGAAGGGGAGGGAAGTTTCCACCGAGAAGGAGCTTTGGGCAGCCAGTGGTTTGAGTCAATAGTAATAATATTTTTTTATTGGAAAACTTGGAAGTTTACAAAATATTTTTCTCACAACGTCTGTGAGGGAGGCAATGCCATCATTATCATCCTCATTTTACAAAAAAAGAAAGTGAGACTTAGGGAATTGAAGTGAATTTTCCAGGATCAATACAGTTCAATGAAAGAAACACATTTATTGCGTTTATTGTAATTGTGCAAGGTGAGAAAGAGCCTAATAAAATATACTGAAAATCAGCTTCAAAGTCAGGAAGGTCTGGGTTTTAGTCCTATCGCTGATTCAAATTGGTATTGTTCTTCTGGGAAAGTCACTTGACCTCTCAGTGTCCAAGGCAACGCTTTGAGATTAAGTTGCAGAGAAATTTCTAATTTGCATTAGTAGAAGGAATTTTCTCACTTGGAAGTTCTTTATATATATGTATATACAATTCATATATTCATATATATACATATATATATGAAATCTTAGATCAGCACCCTTCCCTTCCCACAAAAACAAATGTGGATGGTACTATGCTTAGCACTTGAAATACAAGACAAAGAAGAAATAATCCAGACCTTCAAGAAGCCTAGAATTCTACTGATTCCATATCGAATAAGATTGAAGCAAGAGTTTACATCCAAGTGTCTTGACTCCATGTCCAACTTTCTGCCCACTATACTTATCCACGACCTCACATTTATAGAGTATTTTAAGTTCTCTTTTTTCAAGTGCTTAAATGGAAGAATTGTGGGATGTTTCCTAGAGGAGTTGGCGTTTGAGTTGGACGTGGAAGCACAGGAAGACAGAACAGGGGAGACAGTATTTCCAAAGGCCTCTGTTCTTTCTAGTCAGGACACATCTGGGCTTTTATGTTCAGTTCATTGATTAAAACCAGAGCATGAACAAAAAGAGAGTAACCAGAATGGGGAGAGGACACAAAACTCAGTCTGATGAAAGAAAACTTGGACTATTGAACCCAAATAAGATATAAATATATAGATATAGATATAGATAGATATTACAAATGACATTTATTATTGATGAAAATATCAAATCCTTTGAGAGGAAAAATGACTGTACTGTCAAAGAAAAATATTTTTCTTTGGGAATACATTTATCAGTCTGATTACAACAAAAGTTACTTTTTTAACCAAATGATTCCCAATTAATTACTAGACAATGGTCCAATATTTGTTACTAGATGAGAATTGTACTTAAAGGGAAGGTTCCATTCAAT
Organism: Gracilinanus agilis; assembly: GCF_016433145.1. Lineage (NCBI taxonomy): Eukaryota > Metazoa > Chordata > Mammalia > Didelphimorphia > Didelphidae > Gracilinanus > Gracilinanus agilis. The sequence goes on along the minus strand of NC_058130.1, from coordinate 699,502,676 downwards.
GACTGATTCATCGAGGCTTGATCAAGCACTGGGCACCATGCTAGGTCACTGAGGACACAAAAGCAGAAAAGGAAATAGTCTCTGCCCTCAAGGAGCTTACATTCTATTTTTGGGGAAATTATATATATATATATATATATACATATATATATGCATATACATAGATATAATATAGATAAACACAGATAGACATAAAATTATAATATAAATAAGAAATATATACAAAGTAATTTGGTGAGCTAGGTACAACTGAGTCTGTTATGATAGACCTCTTGAGAGAAGTGTCCTTTAGCTAAGTTTTTAAAGAAGCTATAGTTTCTAAGAGGCATAAGTGAGGATGAACTTTATTGTCATTAATTCATCAATGAATTAGGCACTTAGGGCACTTAGCACAATGCCTGATAGTAGTAGCTGCTTAATGATTGCTTATTGGTTGATGGATTGATCTCTTCTTCTGTTATTTTGAAACTGGGTATCTTTTTTTTTCCATAGGATGCTCCCACCCCAGAGAATCTCAAAGTTCTTGTTCCAGTGAAAGCTTATCATTCTAAGTGGGGTCTCAGCCTTTTCTCTGAGTCCTCATCCTACTCTGAGATTCTGTAGTTCTGTGATTCTAATCATGATCTTGAATACAAATCTCATTCCGAGGAAATGTAATTATAAGACTTTGTGGTAGACATGACAAGATGTTACTGTAGCAGTCATGCTATAGCTCAGTGTGTGAGTAAGACTCTATGCTCATGTGTTGGGGTATGACCTATTATTCTGTGAGGAAATGGCTGTACAATTTGTTCAGGGATATGATTATATCTGACTGTATCAGGGTATGACTGTACTTTGCTTGGGGTGGGTATGACTGTGACAACTCTTGGTGTGTATGACTGTACTTATTGTG
>NC_058130.1:699489087-699499845 GCF_016433145.1 Gracilinanus agilis | reverse complement strand
CTGTCAAAGAAAAATATTTTTCTTTGGGAATACATTTATCAGTCTGATTACAACAAAAGTTACTTTTTTAACCAAATGATTCCCAATTAATTACTAGACAATGGTCCAATATTTGTTACTAGATGAGAATTGTACTTAAAGGGAAGGTTCCATTCAATGACTGATTCATCGAGGCTTGATCAAGCACTGGGCACCATGCTAGGTCACTGAGGACACAAAAGCAGAAAAGGAAATAGTCTCTGCCCTCAAGGAGCTTACATTCTATTTTTGGGGAAATTATTTATATATATATATATATATATACATATATATATGTATATACATAGATATAATATAGATAAACACAGATAGACATAAAATTATAATATAAATAAGAAATATATACAAAGTAATTTGGTGAGCTAGGTACAACTGAGTCTGTTATGATAGACCTCTTGAGAGAAGTGTCCTTTAGCTAAGTTTTTAAAGAAGCTATAGTTTCTAAGAGGCATAAGTGAGGATGAACTTTATTGTCATTAATTCATCAATGAATTAGGCACTTAGGGCACTTAGCACAATGCCTGATAGTAGTAGCTGCTTAATGATTGCTTATTGGTTGATGGATTGATCTCTTCTTCTGTTATTTTGAAACTGGGTATCTTTTTTTTTCCATAGGATGCTCCCACCCCAGAGAATCTCAAAGTTCTTGTTCCAGTGAAAGCTTATCATTCTAAGTGGGGTCTCAGCCTTTTCTCTGAGTCCTCATCCTACTCTGAGATTCTGTAGTTCTGTGATTCTAATCATGATCTTGAATACAAATCTCATTCCGAGGAAATGTAATTATAAGACTTTGTGGTAGACATGACAAGATGTTACTGTAGCAGTCATGCTATAGCTCAGTGTGTGAGTAAGACTCTATGCTCATGTGTTGGGGTATGACCTATTATTCTGTGAGGAAATGGCTGTACAATTTGTTCAGGGATATGATTATATCTGACTGTATCAGGGTATGACTGTACTTTGCTTGGGGTGGGTATGACTGTGACAACTCTTGGTGTGTATGACTGTACTTATTGTGTGTCTATACATTGGTGGGGTGGGGTGGGGGTGGAATGGATGCTTGTAAGAAGATTCTCAGGGTAGAGGATGGGGAGTAAACTAAGCCTCAGGCACAGATGGAACCTTTTTAATAAGAGGACCAATGACAACTGAAAGCATCCAACCTAGAATTCAGTGGGAGGTATCCACTGGAAGATATCCAGTAATAGGGAAATCAGTACTATATGAGGTGACAAAAGCAAAAAATACTTATTAATTACTTACTTTAAATCTAGTCTCAGATACTTCCTAGCTTCATGACCCTGGGCAAGTCACTCAACCCCCATTGCCTAGCCCTTATCACTCTTCTGCCTTGGAACCAAAACACAGTATTGATTCTGAGAGGGAAAGGAAGGATCTTTTTTTTTTAAGTATTTACTTTGTGCAAAGTTCTATTTTAGGCACTGGAGGATATATGGAATTTAGACAACACACAGTTCCTGCCTTCAAGGAGCTCAAAGTCTAGTAGAGATAAGACACATACACAGATGACTCTAACACTCAATAATACATGTCACTACCCTTGCCAATAAGTGGCTCCCTAGTGCTTCAATGACCAAACATAAACTTCTCTGTTGGGCAGTCAAGTTCCTTCACAACATGGCTCTAACCATCCTCTCCAGACAATATGCATTTCTTCCCTTCACAACCTCTATGGCATATACGAATTGGTCTGCTCATTATTTCTCTCTCTCTTTTTTTAAACCCTTGTACTTCGGTGTATTGTCTCATAGGTGGAAGAGTGGTAAGGGTGGGCAATGGGGGTCAAGTGACTTGCCCAGGGTCACACAGCTGGGAAGTGGCTGAGGCCGGGTTTGAACCTAGGACCTCCTGTCTCTAGGCCTGACTCTCACTCCACTGAGCTACCCAGCTGCCCCCATCTGCTCATTACTTCTCAAACGTGATTCCCTCTCTTGTCACAGTGTTCTTGCAGCGTATCCCCCCGTGCATGGAATGTGCTCCCTTCTCTCTTTTAAAACTTATGATTCTTAGTTTTGTTCACATGGAGCTCAGATAACTTGCCCTATATGAGGCTCTTTCAGTTGCCACAGCTTCTATTGCCTAACCCACTACTAAAATGATCTTGCATTTCCTTTTGTCTATATTTTATATATAAGATGTTCCAAAAGTCTTAGTGAAGTTTTAAACCTTAATAAGCATTACAATTTAATAATCAAGCTTTAGTAAAAATTTTAAACCCCTTACCTTCTGTCTTAGAATCAATACCGGGCATTGGTTCTAAAGCAGAAGAGCAAAAAGGGCTAGGCAATAGGGGTTAAGTGACTTGCCCACCATCACATTAGTAAGTGGTTGAGGCCAAATTTGAATCCAGGACCTCTCATCTCTGGAATTGGCTCTCATTCACTAAGTCACCTAGCTGTTCCCTTTAATAAATCTTAATAAGGTTAAAAGTACATTAAAACTTTTGGGATAGTTTATATGTGTGGGGTTTAGGCATTTCAGTTATATCTGACTTTTCATGATCCCATTTGGGATTTTCTTGGCAAAGAGACTAGAGTGGCTTGCTATTTCCTCTTCTAATTCATTTTACAGATGAGGAAACTGAGACAAACAGTTAAGTGATTTGCCCAGGGTCACACAGCTAATGTCTCTCTGAGGTCAGATTTGCAGTCAGGAGGATGAGTCTCCTGACTCCAGGCAAGGTGTTCTGTCCAAAGCACCACCTACTGCAATACTAAATAGCAGTATTATGAAGAAAATCAATTGTGAAAGACTTAATAACTCTGATTAACTAATGGCTGACCATAATTCCTATATGGTTTGCAAAGTGCCTCACCAGAAAAATCCTGAAGTGAAGGAGGTATTGTTATTCCCTCTTTAACAGAAGAGCAACGGAAGTCCAATGAGAGGATAGGGCTTGTCTATGGTCACACAATAAGTGGGATCTGAGCCCAGGCTCCTGGTGCTCTTTCTACTTCCCCTCAGCAAGGATGCTGTTGTACTCTCAACCTCCTGCCCTTAGAATGGAGCCAACCATCTGCTTCTACACACCCCCTCTCCCTTCAACCTGCAGTGCCAATGATTTAGGCTCTTCATGTTCCAGCCAAACCAAACTCTTGTCCATTTTCATCTCATCTTGTCTTTCCCCATGTCTGGAAAGGAACTTCCTTCATAATTCATTATTAACTGTTAGAGTTAGCATCTTGCCTTTTCTATTTGTATATTCATTGCACAGTGCTTCCCTCTTTCCCTCCCTCCCTCCTTCTTTCCCTCCTCCCTTCCTCCCTCTCTTTATTCCTTTCTTCCTCCCTCCCTCCCTCCCTCCTTTCCTCCCTTCCTCCCTTCCTTCCTTCCTTCCTTCTTTTCTTCCTGCTGAAAATTTTCCATTTTTCATGTTTCCTGATGGCAGAGACTGTTTTGCTTTTATCTTTGTGTCCTCCCACACCTAGCACAGCACCTGGCACAAAGAAGGGCTTGAAAATGTTTCTTGAATTAAATTGAGGTGAAAAAATACTAACTCAGACACCAAGTTTCTTTATGAAGCCTTTCCTTACATCCCAACCAAGGAGCATCCCTCCTCCTTTAAATCTCACAGGTCTTTCTGCTTCACTTTTCTTATGCTCCTATAAGTAGCTTTCCTGTGATTTGATCTTAAACTCCTACTAGATGGTAAGCTCCTTGAGGACAAGCACTATATCTTATTACCTCCTTGTATCTCCAGCACTTAGCTTTGGACATCGTAGGTATCTAACAAATAGATTTTGAAACAAAATCGGAGTCTTAGGTTCTCTTACTAGCTTACCATTCCCTGTATGCCATTGAGTATATCACTTTCCATTTGTTTTTTCTTTAGCTCTTTCTTCCCCCCTCAAGTTTCCTGAATTGTCAAATGAATGACTTCATGAATTCCAGCATCTTCTCCAGCTCTAATAATCTATCTTCAACTCAGCCACAGAATGAGCCCCAACCCTAGTCACAGACTGAGACATGACCCTGGTCAAAATATCAGCTCTAACTTTGTTCTCAGGCAGTGCCTTAACCCCACCAGACATCTCCTAAACACATATTGAGGGTAAGCGAGGCCACAAGGCATGACACTGTGGATGGCTTAGGGGCCACTTGGTACAACAAGCAGGGAATTTGAAGTCGGAGAGCCTAGGTTCCACCACTCGGCACCTATGTGACCTTAGACAAGATCTTAAACTATTCTGGCCTTAGTTTCCTCATCTTTAAAATAATGAGGCTGAGCCAAGATGTTCCTTTCCAGTTCTAAACTCAACTTTTCCCTATAGGAGATATGGTTCATGATGCCCATCCCAATAAAGTGAGTAGATGGGAATTCTCTGTGTGCCCAAAGGGCAGTAGGTATGAGCTGGCTGTGAAGTCACCACCTTCTCTACAAGCCTTTACCTATTCCCCTCAAAGGATGATATCCTCTATCTCAAACGATCTTGTATTTAACTACTTTGCATTTTATGATAAGAATATTTATAAAAATAGTGGCAGTGATATGGAACTTTTAAGGTTTAAAAAAAAAGCCATATGTATGTTATCTCATTTGATCCTGACCTGGGAGCTGATTTTTATCATTAGCCCTTTTCTACAGATGAGAAACTTTAAGACAAATGTTGATTCAGTGACTTGTCTGGGGTCAATCATCTATTAAGTTTCTGAGGTAGGATTTGAACTCAGTTCTTCCTAAGACTCAGCTTAAGTGCCACCTGCTGCAAAAAGTCTTCCCAAGGTTAGGGCTTCACTCTGAGATTTTTATTACCTCCAATTGACTTGCATCTTTTTTTGCATGTGCTTAGTTTTCATATGTGATGCTTCCCATTAGATTGTGAGCTTCCTGAGGACAGGAGCTACTTTTACTTTCCTTTGTGCCCCTATTGCTTAGCACAGTGCCTGGCACATAACAAGTGCTTGGTAAATACAGGATGACTTGACTTTCTAATCCCAGATTTAGCACTCTGGCCATTTCCCATGCACAAGCCTTATGTACGAACTCCTTGTCCCTCCCATTAGAGGTTAAGTTTCTCGTGAGTAAAGATCCTACTGTTTATTGTGTTTGTATCCTCAGCACCTAGCATGTGCCTGGCACATAGTAGGCACTTAATCAATGCTAACTGATTCACTGTAAAAAAGGTCTTTTCTCCCTGGGGCCGGCCCCTTCCCTTCCTCTCCCTGCCTGTTGCTCTCATTCTGTGACTGATAGAAACCACACTGAGAAATGTACCCCTGTGACTCACATATGCTCATGTTATTTTTATTCCTAGCAAGCCCTATAAATACTGCAATGATCACCAAACACAGTCAATATTCCCCAACGCCTCCCGCCTCCGGCCTTTGCCCAACAGGCCCTGCACGGAGGGATCGCCCACTTGAACACAACATGTGGATGGTGGTGGGGTGCCGAGAAATGGGCAACTTGGGGAACGAGACGAGGTGATTCCCCTGACAAGGCAACACCTGTGATGCCCTCCCCCATTTCCCCCATTCTCTATTTCACTTAATAATAATAATAATAATCTCTCTTATAGGTAAAGCCCTGTATGATTTCCAAAGCCCTTTCATTTCTATTTCCTCAATTGACTCATAATAGACTTGAAAGGAGTCAGAGCAAGGATTATTATCCCCATTTGACACATGGGGAAAGTGATGCCCAAAGGCAGAAAGTAACTTCGACTATTTAAATAGTTATTTTGGGAAAGTGGGACTAGACTTACTTTGCCTGGCTCCAGTGAGCAGAACAAGGAGCAACAAGTCAAAATTTCAGACAAGGCAGGATGGGGATGATAATAATGGATGGTGAAGAAAAGGGAAAAAATATTGGGGTTTAGCATCCTGCAAGGTTAGTAGGGGCAACTAGGTGGCACAGTGGATAGGGTGGCAGGTCTAGAGTTAAGAAGACTCATCTTCTGAGTTCAAATCTGGCCTCAGACACTTCCTAGCTGTATGACCCTGGGCAAGTCATTTAACCCCCCCTTTCTATTTTTTTGCCTTGGAAACAAAACAGAGTGTTGATTCTAAGATGGAAGATAAGAGTTAAAAAAATGGATAACTATGGTCCATGGGGTCAACAAAGAGTTGGATATGACTAAACAACTGAACAATAATAAATAATGTAGAAGTGAAATTAAATGTGGTCTGTTCCTACTAACTAGGGGTACTGGAGGCTACAGAGAGGCAGACTTTAACTCAATATAGAGAAATCTAATCCAACAATAAAAATTGCCAAAAAAAAAAAAAGGGAATGAGTTGCCTAAAGAGACTGAGTACTCCCCATCAATTGAGAGGCTCCACATAACTTTAACCCTTTTTGTCCTTTGGCAGGCTGCTAAATCTTACAAACCCCTTCTCAGAATAATGTTTTTAAATGATGGAAGTAAATGTTAAATTTCAGCTAGAAATGAATGAAAATAAGGATGTCATTTTTTTCTGCTTTAGAGTCTTACACAGTCTCTGGAATATATCTATGGACCTCAGGTTAGGAGTTCCTGAGGTAAAGGCTACCTTCCTGTCAGGCAAGGGAATTCTTGTTCAGGTGTGGGTTGAACTAGAGAGCATCTGAGGTCGCTTCACTGTGACCCTGAGATTTTATTTTACTTCAGTTTTCCCCGCCAAGGTGAATGGTATTTGGGCTAAAAGGACAAAAATTTAAAAATGTATGTAGGGAGCTGAAACCCAAGTTAAGGAAAGGGATAGTAAGAGAGCACCTGGCTAATGTTAATGAATTCAAGCCACAACATCTAAATGAACTATGTCCCAGGGTACTGGATGTGATCATCTAGCTGTAATCTTGGTTATGGGCAAATGTTATCCAGATATTCAGAAGAAGAAAAGGAATGGAAACATTCGATGATAGATCGGTAAGCTTGCCTTCAATTCCTAGCAACATTCTAGAATTTTGAAAAGACAGCAATGACTAAGAATAGATCATGATAGAATTTCCAGTTAAGAGATAAAGTGAATGAAAGAACAGAATGAATGGGAGAACAATGAGCAGTTCCCACAAAAAAAAAATTAACTCTCCAGTAAAGTGAAAAAAAGCATTGGAACAACTTCATCCAAATAACTTGCATATGAAGGGACAGCAAGAAACTTGCAAGTACAAATGGTTGTCCACACAGAAACACCTGGGTTAGAGTAATATTCAGATACTTCAAGAACTCCTGGAGCCTTCAGTACAGTGTCCTATGGAGAATGCAGGTGAGCTTAAAACCTGCCAGCACTTTGAAAACATACCAATGGAAATAAAAGCCAAGTTATAAAGATCAGGATTAAACAGAGGCTTTCTATTCCATCCAAGATTTCAGAAGCAGAAGGAGAGTAGGGCAGAAAGTCAAAATTCAGGAATTAAGGCAGAAAATATAAGTAAAATGAAGATGAATGCTAAAGTAACTTAATGGGTCCAGGGATATTAAATCTAAAAACACAGAAGAATAAAGTTATTTCACAGCAAGCAGAGCTTCCAAAGTAACCACCACAACAAAAACAAAAGAAACAAATAGCAAGGTCACAGGACCATAAAAGCTCCTGGAAGAAATGAGTCAATAAATAAGAAAGGATATTATAAATGAAATGAGAATTATAAAAGAAAGAATTGGAAAGAGGATAAAGAACTCAGGGGGTAGCAAACTTTACTGAAGTAACCATTTGAATGTACCCAACAGAAATTAATGGCTCCATTTGACTACAAGAAATACTAGAATAAAATCAAAAGACTGGGAAAAATACAAGAAAATGTATCTCATATCAAAAACAGTATAGCTGGAAAACATATCAAGAAGACATAATTTAAGAATCATAAGACTACCCAAAAATCATGACCTCCCTTCCCTCAAAAAATAAAACAAAACAAACTGAAATACAATATTTTGAGAAATCAAAAATGAAAACTGAGTGGATATATTAGAACAAGAGGATAAGGCAAAAACAATAAGAATCCACCTTCTGGTGAGGAGAATGGAGCAGGGAGGAAATAAAAATGAAAATTTCCAGAAATGACATAGCCAACATTTAGAGCTTCCGGTTAGAAGAAAAAATACTACAAGCTGTCAGAAAGAAAGATTTAAGTACTGGGGAATCAGTCAGGATCATATAAGATCTGGCAACTACCACTATAAAGAAGAGAAAAGCTTGGAAAATGACATTGAAAAATAAATGTCAAAAGTTTTCAATCAATAATAATTTACCTTCCAAAATTGAGTATAATCCTATGGAGGGAATGGGGGCAGAATGAAACTTTAATGAAATTGAGGACTTTTAAAATTTTGTGTTGGAAAGAATAGAGCTGAATTGAAACTTTAAATGAAGATATAAGATTCCAGAGAATCTTACAAAGGTAAATATACTTGATCAAATAGAATGGGCCATATGAAGATTAAATGCTTACATTCCAATAGAGGAAGATGAAATAAGAGTCCTTTTAAAGCTCTAATGTCTTTAATGATCATAGATGGAACTAAATAAGACAGAGGGAGGGTTGTGTGTGTTTTTTTTTTGGTTGATCTTAACATAAAAAGAGAAGAAAAACGGAACATACTAGAGAATAAAAGGGGAACAACAGGTGGAATTTACCAGCTCACATAATCAGAGTACATGAAAAATAGAAAAACTAAAATGAAAATATAAGCAAAGACATGGGGGCACTTTAGATTGGACACACAGGTGCACACACAAAAAAGTTTGGTGTGTAAATACAATAAATTCAACAGGGAAATTGGCAGTTACAGAATGGGAAAACAGGCTGAAAACAGGGGTTAAGTGCAAGGTCACAGAGTAAGTGCCTGAGCACTTACTAAGCAAAATCTTCTTGACTCTAAGTCCAATAGTTGACCCTCTATGCTACTCAGCTGATTCCAAAACCTAAGTCACATTTCCTCTCAGTGATCTTCTGTATAAGATAAAGGAACTGAATCTGATGATCTTGAAGTCCTCTTAAAGTACTAATTGTGTAGATTTACAGCCTTTTCCAAATCTAAGCTCCTGTTATTTAACCATTCTTGGAGTCAAAGACCTGGGGTTTGGGACATAGAATCATAGGAAATGTTGAGATCATTGATACCAAACTGCTCATTTTACAGATAAGGAAATGGAGGTACAGAGATATTAGATAACTTGCCCAGAGTCACACAGCTAGTAGAATCAGAGACAGGACTTGAAACCACATCTTCTTGACTCCCAAACTAGTGATTTAGCCCACATGTCATGATATCCCACCACTTATTAGTTGTTTGACTTTGGGTAAAATCCCCTAGTTTTTCTGAATCTGTTTTTTTGGTGTGTCTTATCTCCTCTGATCTACTGTAAACTCCTAGAAACTGAGAACTCTTTTTTTTCTTCTTGATATTGCCCATCATTGTATCCAATTAAGTAGCTCACTTAGACAGCAAATCAATTTTACTAGTGAATTAAAGGGGGGAAAGTCATATACAAGAAACTCTGCTAATAAAAATTAATTTCTATAGTATTTTAAGGCTTACAAACCTTACAAAAACACAATAACTCTTTGGAGTAGCTTATTATCATCATAATTTTTACAGACGAATAAAGAGCCCAGAGGAGAGAAATGATTAGCCCAGAATCACACAGACAACAAATGCTAGAGCAGAATTTGAACCCAGGTCTCCTAAAACCAGCTTTCTTTCTACTTCATGACACTGGTAAAATCTCTAATGGTCAAGCTTACATAAACCTAGATGGCCTTTCCTTGAACCCTCTCTGATTTTAAGTGGAACTGAACCCATCTTACTTAGGGTTAGAAATCTAAGGGCTCCAGAGGCCAAAGGGGGATTTGGTGGTGGTGGTGGTGGGGTGTAACAGAGAGAGGTGCCACTCCCAAGTAAATGAAGGGTACAGTACATTAGAGTACAAAAATGTTAGCAAAGTTTCCAGTTTTGTAATAAGAACTCACTATTCGACAAAAAACATTTGGAAAAAATAGAAAGACTAGCAGAAACTAGGTATGGCCCAATATCTCACACTGAAAACTAAGGCAAACTCCAAAAGGGTAAATGATTTAACCATATAAAGTGGCATCATAAGCAAATAAGTGAAATACAGACAAAATTAACCATCATATCTATAGCTAGATGAAGAGTCCGTGACCATACAGAGATAGTAAGTTCAAGGGAGGTAAAATGGGCAATTTTGAATTCTTAAAATGAAAGAGGTTTTACACAAACAAAACCAATACAAATAAAATTAGAAGAGAACCAAGAAAATGGGAACAATCTTTGCACTCTTTCTCTGACAAAGGTTTCATTTTTAAGATATATAGAAGACTGACTCAAATGTATAAGAATAAGAGCAATTCTCTAATTGATAAATGGTCAAGGGATAACAGGCAGTTTTTGGAGGAAGAAATTCTAGCTATCAATAGCCATACAAAAATTTTCTATATCACATATAATTAATGAGTCAAATTAAAACAACTCTGAGGTACCATCTCATAGTCATCAGATGGGCAAAGCACAAAAAAAGCAAAATGACAAATGTTAGAGAGGCTACAAGAAAACGGGCACATTAATGTACTATTAATGGAGCTCTGAACTGGTCCAGTCATTCTGGAAAGCAATTTGAAACTATGTTCAAAAAGCTATTACACTGTGCATACCCTCTGAACCAATGATACCACTATTAGATCTATATCCTAAAGAGAAGAAAGAGGAAAAAGATCTCTCTCCCCACACCCCTCTCTCCCTCTCTCCCTCTCTC
>NC_058130.1:699467741-699486894 GCF_016433145.1 Gracilinanus agilis | reverse complement strand
CTCCTCCTCCTTCCCCTTCTTCTTCATCTACTCTTTTTCCTTCCCCTTCTCCTCCTCCTCATTCTTCTTTTTCCTCTCTTTCTCTCTCTCCCTCTCTCCCTGTCCCTGTCCCTGTCCCTCTCATCATCCTTCCTCTCTCCCTCTCTTCCCCCCTCTTCCTCTGTCCCTTCCCCACTCTCCCCTCCTCATGTCCTCTTTCTTTCTTATTCTTCTTCATTAACCTTACTATCTATCTTAGCCTTTCTCTTTTCTCTTTTGTTCCTCTTCATTATGCTCTAGCATCATTCTCATAGAGTCTTAGAATTGTAAAGAACCATAAAAGTAGTTGGGATACCACAGACAAGTTATATGCCCTCTCTGAGTTTTAGCTTCTGAACGCTAAACTAGAGACAATAACACATTATTTCATAGTGACTTTGTTAGGAAAGAGCCTTGTGGGTATCAGAACTCAGATAAAATGAAATAACCAGCCTTGGTTTCAAATGTTGAAACACACCCCCTTCTGCTTGGTAAAAGAAGATTTATGGGTATGGAATGTGGTATCTAGAGTTCTAAACCTTCACTCTGTTGAATAGTTTTGTTTAAACACTTTTCTTTTTTACAAGGCACAAATATGTTAAGGAAGTGCTGTGGCATAAAACGTAAAAGGCATCAATAAAAGTTTTGAGGCATTATAGCATAATGGATAGAGAGGGCTAGCCTTGGATTCAGAAAGATCTAGTTCTTCTGATACATACTAGTTTGAAAATAGTCAGGAAACTTAATGTTCTGCTTCTCCCCTTAATTCTCTAATATTTTAGTCGCAGGTGAATTGTGGATCTGTATCAGTGAGGAGAGTTTCTACATGAGACTTTCTTACTACTAATGAAATCATAACTCAAGATCAACAGCCACAAAAAATCTCATGTGACTTTTTAGAAAGGGGCTTGGTAAATTCTAGAGCTCTATAGTTCTATGGGTAATTATTACTATATGTCCAGCAGACTCCATCTGAAGCATGGAATCTACCTGTAATATCTTTATCAAGTGCTCAATCTGCCTCTGTTTGAGGTCCTTCAGTGATGAAAAATTCACTACTTAAAGAGACAGCCCATTCCACTGTTGAAAATCTCTGCTTCAGGGGCAGCTGGGTAGCTCAGTGGATTGAGAGCCAGGCCCAGAGATGGGAGGTCCTAGGTTCAAATCTGACCTCAGATACTTCTCAGCTATGTGATCCTGGGCAAGTCACTTGACCCCCATTGCCTATCCTTACCATTCTTCTGCCTTGGAGTCAATACTGTGTATTGGCTCCAAGATGGAAGATAAGGGTTTTAATAATAAAAAAAGAAAGAAAAGAAAAGAAAATCTCTGCTTCTTGAGAATTTCCCCTCTCTTATATTGATCTAAAACTGTTACTTCTATAGCTCCCCTCCTATCTCCACTAGTCCTAGTTTGGCCATTTGGGATGTTACATAGAACAAGTCAATTCCCTTTTCCCATATCTTTTAAATATCCCATATTTTAAAATAGTGTTTATCTCATCTTTCTTTTCTCTTAAGTTAAACACCCATAATGCCTTTAAAAATTTTACTTTCTGTCTTAGTAATAACTCTAAGAAGGGTAAGGGCTTAGGAAACAGGTTTATTTGACTTGCCCAATATCTGAGGCCAGATTGGAATCCAAGTCCTTCCAACTTCAGGTCTGGCCCTTTAACAACTTTGCTACCTACCTGCCCCAACACCCACAGTTCCTTGAGCTAGCCCTTGTAGGATAGAGCAGCAGAAATGGTTCTAGAAGGGAACCCTGTCCTGGCTCCAGGGAACAATGAGGTACATTTGGCTAGAGTTCTTTAAGGGCTCTTGGGATAATAATAATATCTCTTGTTTCTAGAGCCTTTTCAGATTTACAAAGTTATTTTATCACAACCATCTCAGAAGGCAGAAAGTGCAAGTATTATTGAACCTATTTTAGGAAAGAAGAAGAAAGGAAACAAGTATTCACTGAGTGTCCACTATGTATGTCAGGTGATGTGTTAAGTGATTTAATAATATTATCTCACCTGTTCCTTATAACAACACTAGGAAGCAGGTGCTATTATTGTTTTTGCAATTATTATCTCATTTGAACCTTTGTGAGGTAGGTGTTATTATCCCCATTTTACAGAAGAGGAAACTGAGGCAGATAGAGTAAATGATTTGTCCAGGGTCACACAGCTATTAAGTTGCTAAACCCAAATTCAAATTCAGATATTCTTAACCTGAAGTCTAGTGCTCTATTCATTTTCTATCTAACCCTAAAGGAGAGTAAAATGAGACCGAAAGAATCTAAGTCATTTGGCAAAGGTTGATTGTTGGGAGCAGAACTCAAACCTACCTCTTCTGACTCTACATTCAATGCTCTTTCTATTTGACGACACTTGGCCTATGAGGGCATCTCACCCTTGCCAAGTAGAAGATGAAAATCCTCCTAGCACAATGCTGTGCTCACCAAGAGGCAAAAGGATGGATTTGGTGGGAGCCTGTCAGAGAGTGAGTGGCAAAGGTTGATGATCGCCGGCTAAGGCAGGGCTTAGAAGCATTCTGTATAGAAAGTGGCAGAGAGAGGAAATTGAAAGACTGTCTTTCTCTCTAAACAAATACTATTTAAAATAAGAATCATACTTTGTATTTACATAGCACCTCTGAGGAAATCAAAGTACTTTGCAGACATTAGCTAAATTAATCCTAGCTGGTAAGTATAATTCAGTACCATTCTCCCCTTGGGCCCTGGAGATAGGCTGAGCAAGGCCTTGCCTGAGTATTCTTGATTGGATTCCCAAGACATACATAGCGTTTAGCTCTGTGCCTCCCCAAATGACAAAAAAATGAGCAACTCTCATGCCTTCCCTTAATCTTCCCTCATTCTATGCCTAAACCCTGATCCCCCTACTCAGCCCCTTTTCTATCATAGGAACCCCCCATTCCTCTAAAGCCTTCATCTCCCCTCTGTGATTTCAACCTTCTCTTTGAGATCCTATTCCTTTAAGCACCCCCTCTCATCTCTCTCAGTGAGACATAATTCCAAGCCTAAACCCTTACTCCTAATATTGGACTTCCTTCCTGAACCTCTTTCCAGAGATGGCTAAGTGACATGGTGAATAGAGTGATGAACCTGGAGTCAAGAAGACTTGAGTTCAAATCTAGCCTCAGACCCTTAATTAACTGCGTGACCTGGGCTTCAGTCTGCTTCAGTTACTACATCTGGAAAATGGGGACAAGAATGAAACCTACCATCCAGGATAGTGACGATCAAATGAGATAATATTTGCAAAGTGCTTTGCAAACTTTAGTGCTATATAAATGCTAGTTATCATCCTCTCTCTAAACTCCCATATAACTCTGGGAGTCTTTATTCTCTCATCAAACCTATCACTGAGCACCCCTATCCCCCAATCTGAAGCTTCTTTCCCTCTTTAAGCACCTATCCATGACAATGGGCCATCATTTGCTGAACATCACACTCATAATCATCACTGAAGCTCCATCCTTGACACAAGATTCCCAACTCACTCAACCCTGAAGCCTCCATTATTAACATTGAGATCCCATTCTATTTATTCACTCTTTATTCCCTCAAAGAGACTCCATCCCTAACTTTGAGGGCCATGTGCTCATTGAGGCTAATCCATGATACTGAACCTCTTTCCTCTTTGATTTATCCCCATTCTCTTCCTTTGAAAGCTTTCACACTTGATAATGAACTCCATTCCCTTCAGAGAGGGTTCATCTTTAATATTGAATATATCCTCCTTAGCTCTGCCCCCAATTCCATTATTCACTCCTTCCCCCTCTGACCATCTTCCTCACTCCGCTTCCATGTATATAACTGAGCCTTTTGTTCTCCATGCTCTACTTTGACACAGGGAATTTAAAATACTTTCAACTGAGTAACTAGGAGGTTGAGCTTCCATGGAGTTTTAGAGCCCTCGGTGTGAGTACCACTGCCTAATGCATTTAGATAATGTCTGTGTCCACAGCAGCACCCCCTCAATTTACATGTCACTCATCCTGCTCTCTCTCAGGTATGGTATTGTGTGGAGATATTAATATTCTTTCTTCTAGGCACATAAAAGAGCTACACTATTCCATTGTGTTTATATCTTGACATTTTTGCATTCTCTTACATTTAACCTGATGGTCCTTCACTCCTTAAGTCTATAAACTTTTCTCTCCTATGAGCTCTGTAGTAAGGAAATTAGGATATTGACCAAGTATTGATTAAAATAAGATATTTGATAAAGAGCTCTCTGAGGGTGCAGGCAAGGCAGAGTGCTGGGCATGAGACCAGAACTTAGAAGGAGGATCACAGGAAAAGGTTCTGACAGTTGGTGAGATCCTCTCATGGACTAATGGACTTTTCTCTCTGGCTGCTGGTGGAGGCAGACATCTGAGACCTTGCTCTGTGCTAGTGAGAGGGAAGAGAGAGAACTCTGACAACCATCTGAAGAGGTTTTCTACTTTCCGGACTGAGAGAAGACATCTCTAAGAAGAAGCTGATAGATCTGTTTTGCTGGAGCACAGTTTGGAGAAAGAGAGACTGAAGGCTGTTTGCCTGGATTCTGGGCCATACCAGGCTTACCTTATTGTCAGTTAGTGGCTGTCATCTTGGCTGACTGAATCTATATGTACTTGAAGATATCTTTATCAAATTAAGTTAATTGAATAAGGATTTTAGTTAGATAATAGTCAGAGAGCGTTTTGGGTTTTTTTTTGGTAAGTGCTAGGCAGTTTTAGTGTAGCTGGAAGAACTGAAGGCTCTGTCGTGAGACAGACATAGAAGGTGGGTGAAAAGTTTGTTCCCCTTTTAGTGGTAATGTTTCCTTGTTAATAACTCTTATACTTATACCTTTTAATTATAAATAAATAGATTTTTTAAAGAATGTATAGTTTCCAAGAAAAGTGCACACTGGTTTGGTGATGTTGGCTTTCCTTATGAGGGGAGAATTGAAAGATACGTTTGTGAACAACAACAAAGTATCTTACCACAGCCTCCCCTTCACAACAACACAGATAATCACAATACTTCAGCTTCTAGAGAAAAGCAATAGACCTACAAACATTCCTGTAGCTTCATGATGAAAACATGTCATCAAGCAATCTTCTAGGAACTTAAAAGAATGAATCATCCATGGGCACTCTGGAGTGAGGATTTCCGCTCCCTTTTCCACCTTTGTCCTCCATGACCGTCCTTATCTAATTCTTCATTGAGTTGGTTGAGTTAGGTTAGGTTCTCAAAGGGCAAACTAACAGAGCGCAACTCTAGTATGGTAGAAAAGTTTTTAGGATAGGTCTGGTGGTGAACTAGCTTAAATTCAAAGACTCAGCATTGATTTCATCACAAGACTATTTGTTTTTCTGCCACAGTTCAGGTGTCTTTTAAAAAATATTTTATCTCAATAACAAATTTCCACATAAGTTTTCCAAAGTTACATGATTCAGGTTGTCTCCCTCCCTTCTTCCCTTTCCCTTCCTGGAGTTGACAAGCAATTTAATCTGGATTATATAAGTATTATCACAAGACACATATTTCCATATTATTCATTTTTGTAAATGAATAATCTTATAAAACCAAACCCCCAAAGCACATACCCAAATAAACAAGTGATTAATCATATATTTTCATCTTCATTTATACTCTCAACAATTCTTTCTCTAGAGGTAGATAGCATTCTTTCTCATAAATCTCTCAGAATTGTCCTGGATCATTGTATTGCTATTAGTAGCAAAGTCTATAACATTTGATTGTCCCACAATATTTCAGTTACTGTGTATAATATTCACCTGGTTCTGCTTATTTCAACAGTTCATGTAGGTCTTTCTAGTTCTTTCTGAAATCATCCTGTTCATCATTCCTTATAGGACAATAGTATTCCATCACCATTCATATACCACAATTCATTCAGTCATTCCCCAATTGAGGAATAGCCCTTTAGTTTCCAATTCTTTGCTGCCACAAAGAGTGCAGCTATAAATATTTTTGTACAAACAGGTCCTTTCCCATTTTCAGGTGGTCTTGAAGAATACCACTTAGCAGGACAGCTAAGGTAGCACAGTGGATGGAAAGCCAAGTCTGGAGATGAGAGGTCCTGGGTTCTAATGTGGCTTCAGATACTTCCTAATCAATGGTTGGCAACCTTTTTGGCCATAAGAGCCATAAACGCATGGGGAAGGAGGATGGAGGCAGAAGGCGCTGGAATATGGGGTGGGGGCTGAAGGGCCCCCTGGGGCACATCCTGGGGCTCTGCCCGGACTGGCCAGTCGGGAGGTGGAGCCAGATATGGCTCAAGAGCCATATGTTGCCGACCCCTGGCCTAACTGTATGACTCTGGGAAAATCACTTAACTTCTATTGCCTAGTCCTTAGTCTAAGGCTCTTCTGCCAATATATAGCATTGATTTTAAGACAGAAGGTAAAAGTTAAAAAAAGAAGAAGAAACAAGAACATGATTTAGATTGTGGAAGTATGATACTTTGTACCTGTGAAGGAGAAAGAACTTGCACTGATAAAGTCAAGGATCCTTGAAGCAGTTTCAAGTTGACTTTGGAATTCAGTTTTCAAGGTCATCTTGTCATTCATTTATTCATATTGAATCACTGAATCTTAGAGCTGGAAGGGATCCAACTGAAAATGAAAGAAGCATAGTCCCCATCCACAGGCAGTTTATTATCTAGCCATGGAGATGACATCAGTAGCCACAATAATGAAGATGATAATAATTCCTTCAAATGCTCCATGTGCTATGGCAGGGGTCCACAGCTCTTAAGAGTTATTTCGGTGATATTCAAGTTCTAGTATATTATACTAGAAAAGGCTTGAATTAAGGGCCTATTGTATGAGGGCTACTCTAAGTTCAGAGAAGGTTGGCAGCAGGATGATGAAATATTCTGTCATAGTAGCTTTCAAAAATTATCAATTAAATTATGGAATTATAGGATTTAGAATTTAGGAAGAACCTTATAAGTCATCCTGTAATCTCATTTTGAAAGTAAAAAAAAAACCTAAAGGTCAAGGGTGGAGAAATAACTTGCCCAAGGTCATATAGATAATAAGCAATGGGTTTTGCTTTGGAACACAGGTCTTTTAAAAAAAATGTTTTCAATTAAGAACCATTTATTTTTTTTCTCCTTCATACCTTTTCCTTCCAATTGGAAAAAAATAAAAAACTCAAAATCTTTGTAACAAACATGAATAATTAGACAAAGCAGATTTGCATACTGGCTATCTTCAAAAATGTATCTCTCATAATTATGTCTTGAGCAGAAGTATTTGGAAGTTCCTTGAGGACATGGACTTTTTTTTTTCTTTTTGTATTCCCAGAGCTTAGCAAAGGGTTTGGCACATAGTAGGTACTTAATAAATATTTACTGATTAGTTGATTCTTCATCACCTGTACTTTGGAATCATAATCATTTATTGAGTTGATCAGCTTTTCTTAAACTTTTCAGTGTTGTTCATTTTAATAGTGATATTGTCATTGTGTAAGTTGTTTTCCTGATTCTCCTCACTTCATTCTGCATTGGTTTATATGTCTTTCCAAATTTCTCTCAAGCCACCCTTTCATCATTTATTCCAGTTCTCTGGTATTCCATAATATTCACAAATTATTTTGAACTCTGGTCTTCTGATTCCAAATATAGTGTTTTTTCCACCACATCAAGTACCTAAAGGGCTTGGAATCTGCATCATCTGAGAGTTCTCACACTACTGAAATGACAGATGATAGCAAAAAAGATAATCTTTGTAAAGCATTCAGTACAATGAGTGACACACAGTAGATGCTAAATAAATGTTCCCTTTCCCTCCCTTCTCCTTTAAATTTTGAAATATTATAATACTATGTGACTCAAATACCTTAAGAATCTACATTTAATAGTGTGAAAACTCCAAATGATGGAAGATTACAACTCTTCTACTTTGCAAATAATCTTAATGAGTTTCTATGTACAAAGAAATTCTTCTTCTTGTAAACAGCCTTATGCTGAAATGGCCCTATGCATTTATCTAGCCTGATTCTTATATGATTGACAAAGAGACCATTGCCTTGCCTGTTCTTGAAACCTTTCTCACTTGGTAGAGTGTGCTATTGCTTACATTCTGTTGGTAAAGCTCAGGACATAATGCACTAGTAAAAAAAAACTTTAGTGGAAAACCATTATAAAACAAAACAATATGCCCATGATTTGATTTAAATGGGAGGAAGGTGAAGGGAGGGATATTTAAGCTTCATGCCAGGTAAAACATCCTAACAATAGGAGCTGTTTGAAAGTTGAATAGGCTGCCAAAGCAGTGGTGCCAAAATTTTCCTTGAAAGTCTTTAAACAGAGGCTTGTTGAGTATGTGATAGGGGGTATGTTATGGGAGAGATTCTTTTCACATATGGGTTGGACTAAAGGATTGCTTATGTTCCTTCCAATTCCCCAATTATGTGATTTCATCAGAGTGAATACTTCTTGCATGAATACAAATAACCTGTAGTAGTAATGAGAAATAAAATTTACCCCTTTGTAGATAGTCCTCTGGTGGAAAATCTCTCTACATTTACCAGTCCCATCACTGGGAACATACTCAGAGTGTTTCTATCTTGATAGGACCTTGCAGAGCTTATACTGTGAGAGCTGAAAGTTCTCTCTATCACATAATGAAACATTAGAGAAGGACTTACATGAACTAATTTTTATCAATAACATCACAGATTACACATATACATACATATATATAGATATAGATATATAGATATAGACATATAATCCTAACCTGTTGCACTGTCTGTTGTCAGTGCTTTAGGGCAGGGACCAGAGTTGGCTGCTTCCCATTCTCTTTCTCATCAATTATGGGCCTTCTTCAGGAATGGTTTTGTGTCTGTGATTGGCCAATGATACAGTCTTCGAAAAGAAAAAAAACAAAACTTTAAAATTATTTTTTCTCTCCTATTTAATGTCAACATTGTAATGATGAGCAGGTTAAAAAGGGTCTTGAGCTGGTATCAGGCTAGCAGGAGGATAGTGTTGGTTGTTAGGATGGAAGTACAAGGACCCAAACCCTGAGAACTGAGTGCCCAGTGAAACCTCACTGCTAGCCACAAAGCTCCTTTAAGATATCTGAGGATATCTATGAAGATATCCCTGCTGAGGAAACTGTCTCTTATTAGTTAAAGGCAGTCTCCCAGGAAATGGATGTAGAGCTTCCTGCCCTCAGCAATGGAGGTTTGTTCCAGCCCTAATTGCTCAGAATCCCTGCCCTTTGCCTGTCCTCTTAGCTTTTAATGGTAGGGAAATAACCACAGGATTCACTGGATAAGGCTATGGGGTTTATTTGGTAATTGGGGAAGGAACAAGGCAATGGTAAGAGGGTTAGGAAATGCTAAAATTTATTGTTGAGGTTTATCTGGCTAAAGCTGGTAGAAGATCCTTGGAAAGTCTAGGCAGACTGAGGGCAGGCAGCCCTTGGCCAGAGTGAAATGGTCTCTGGTTAGGGAATTAAGCTGACCTATTGGCTAATCTTGGAGATGTTGATAAATAATAATAATTGAGTTGCTCTTGAAGATAGGTCCTAAAATCTAAGCTATTCTAGTCCTATCCATGATCCACACTTCCACCACCCTTTCCACTCCCACCACTCGGGGCCCAAGGAGAGGGGGTAGATGAGTGGTCAGGATGAAGTCAGGTCAGAGAAGAACCCAGCTCTCAGTTTCCAGGGTTATTTATACTCTCAGCTCAACATGCCCTCTTCAACATTCCACCCAGGGCAACTGACAGGTTTGCCCTAAGCCAACATGGCAATGCTAAAATCTGATATTAACCATGCAGTGTTGCAAAATTTCTGACTAGTTTTCTCTAAGATGTCCTAGATTCCCCAACTTTCTCCCCTTCAAGTCCTACCATCATCCTCTTGAAAACCTGGATTGTAGATAACACCTTTCACTCTGCTTGGGACAGGTAATTTGTTTCCGCCTAGAAATCAAATATGCTTAGATAATATCCAAGTATGCAAGCATTCTGACTTTTTGTTGATGTTCAATTAAATTTGACAAGTATTTATTAAGCATTTATTATGTTCAGTGCTTGATGACTCCTGCATCTACAACTCTGTGACTTTGAAGGACTGTTAAGGACCTCATTTTTTTCTCATATAAATGAGTTAAACTAGGACTCTTCAAGGTCTTCTATAGCTCTAACATGGCATATCTTTTGTTCAGATATTATGTGTTCCAAAGTCCATTTTAGCTCTAATTTTTTTTGTTCTATATTCTAAGTTCCCTTCTAGTTCTAAAACTCTATTTTTGGTCTCATGTTTCTTCCAGTTTTGAACTTCTTTGTTCTAGATATCCTTCATATCTCTTATTGTAGGACAGAGATTCAGCATTTTAAGCCTCAAGGGGTCTGTGGATAGATTTCATTGGATCCATGAACTTGGTTGGGAGAAAAATACATCTTTATTTTCAAGAATCTTTTGTTTCTTTTGTGATTTTATTCACTTTATTTTGTACATTTAAAACATTTTTCTTAAAAGAGTTCCATAAGATAGATTAATCAGACTACCAAAAGGATCCATGTCAGGAAAAAAAAAAAGTTTAAGAACTTGTGGTTGAAATACCCTATAATTCTAGTCTACTTCTCTTCTCAACTGGCCACTGGCCATGGTGCTGAATAGGATGAAACCAGAGAATTCTGACAGTTGTACATCACGGGTAAAGAAGCACTCCTTTTCTTCTTCCTAATGAAGCTATTAGTGTTTCTACAGGGTGAAATAGCAACCAACTCAACACACAAAAGTGTAAAAACACACACTCACACCCCAATCCTGATGATAAAAGAAGACATCTGTAAGATAAATCTTAGGCTCTAGGTCAGTGCGTTTCTTTTGACAGGGGAATATTCAGTTAGAAGAATCATGTTTCATTTCTTATTCTTTTGTCTTATATTTGGAGGAGGAGGAGCTTCAATAAAGTATACCTGCAGGAGAGGAAAAAAAGGATAAATCTGGAATTGATTTTGAG
The DNA here is from genome assembly GCF_016433145.1 of Gracilinanus agilis. NCBI lineage: Eukaryota > Metazoa > Chordata > Mammalia > Didelphimorphia > Didelphidae > Gracilinanus > Gracilinanus agilis. Next base: position 699,475,881 of record NC_058130.1, on the reverse strand, counting down.
CCTATGGGAAAGTAAACAGTCTCTTTTCCTGTTTCTATTCTATGGCCTCTTACCTTATGGTCTCCTTTATCTTTAGAATTTTAAAGAGAACAGTGGAAGGCATCCTTCTGTCTTTAATTCTTTTCCCTTGAGCAAGTTTCCTTCTTTTTAGGGAGAAACCAGAGGAGAGAACATTATATTCTAGGCACCCCATTCTCCAGTTTTACCATTTATATATTGTCTACCCTTGGGGCTAGGTTATCCAAGAAACAGGAGAAAGAGTGGAAGGAAGATAATTTTATGTCTCATTTCCTATTATTGAGTGCTTCATTTTTTATCTGTTATTACCCATATCAAAAAACAAAAACAAAGGATATATCTATGGTATAGCCTTGGGTTTCTGAAAAAGCTGAAGGCTATGTAGTATAGGAAATAGACTATCAGATTTGGATAAGTTAGCCTTATCCTGAGGTGATCATTTTCACTAACATCTGTTCAATGTGCTAAGAAATTTCAGAGCTCTAGAAGGTATTGGCTATGAGGATCTTTTTTAGGGTATGGCCTGCCATGGATCCCCACTGTCAAGGGATCTTGTGGTTATGCCCTGCCTTCCTGGTGCTCAAGGTTCTGTAGTCAGAGTTGTTAGAAATGTTTTCATGTTATGATCTTTGTTAACCTAGGAGAATTCAGTATGTGTAATTTGGGGGTTGAGATGATGATGGAGGAAAGGAATAAGAAGAGATCCAAGCTCAGTCCAGAGCTAATTGGTTTTATGTGACTTATGATTAGGTCAGTTCATATTTAGATACAATGTAATGTAAAGAATTCTAGATCTGGGGTTAGAAGAAATTTTACAAAGAGGGGGAAAGAGTGAAAGTGGAAAAATGTGGAAAAAGAGACAGAAAGTACTGCCTAGCTATAAATACCTTGAGTTTAATCCTAATGTCTCCAGACCACAAATGTGAATCTGAAAGCAAATCTCACCAGAATCCAAAATCCTAATTAGGAAGTCGAAATCTGTAGAACCAGGAGACACTGAAGAATCTGCCAAGAACCTTCAGTGCACACAAGGCTAAGATCATCAAGAATATCATCAGATCTCATGCTGAAGGGAGTGTCCCACAAAAGTGCCAGAGAGGGTCTCCTAACTGAAGAACCAAGGAAGAAATCATTCCACTCCCCACCACCAACTGATGCAGGATCCAGGGAAAGAGTCTCCTTTTCCAATCAGGCTCACCAATGTAGAGTGAATGCATCAGTCCTCAGGCTGGCCTTTTTAAAGCAGTTTTCTTGATGCCACTTCCTGTTATTAAAAGGGAGAAAGGAACAACCCCTGGGGTGATGGTATAATGGTTAGTTTGTTTGTGTTAGTGAACTAACCCCCCAAAGGTACTCCTGCCCTGCCTAGTCAGAAGGCTCATGGCTGCCCTCTGTCCTTGAGTAAATAAGGTAGAGGCATGAATAAAACAAAGGTCTGAAACAGATTAAGAACACCACAGGATGGGGAAATGGCTGTTGATTAGGTAAATTTTGTGAGACCTAACCCCCTGGGTGCTCTTCCTGATTCAAACCCCTTTCTAAAGGAAGATCAATGACTTTTGATCCAGGACTTTGCTTAACCTAGATCTGATAGAGACCTTCCTCCCTTGAATCGAATATCCATCCACCAACCTTCTTTCTTTTCAAGATCTGACTGCTAATTTATAAACAACAACTATTTATTTGGGATAGGATGACTAGAGTGTGATTAGGGAAGAGGTCAAACAGGAGTTCCCTAAGCTAAAACCACAGAGTTATGAAGGATCCTTTCAGCTTAGGCCAATAGAGGGAGATGTTTCTGTCTTCAGGACTGACACAGCCTGCCCTTCAGGGTAAACCCTCTCAGGCAGCTGTATGTCCAGTCAGTCCACATAGGTCTTCAGATGCAGAGAAAAAGGTTCAATTCACAGTCAATGTTGGCATTTGATAAGATTGGGCAATCCTTAGGAAATGGTGGGGTTTCAATCCTGAGGTGGGATTTGGAGCTGCATTCAGTCCAGGGTTCAGAACTGAACTCCAGTTAGAGTTACTTCTCAGAAGTCCCTGCCCCCAACCTTCCAACTGCCCCTAGCTGTCACTCCTGCTTTTCCAGCATTCCATTACCACTCTGTGTTAAATTCTTCCTTTCACTGTCACTCCCCCACTTTAAGGGAATCAATTGTAGTCTTTCAATTTGCCTACCACTGCCAGGTGGGGGCCTCTGGAATTGTCACCCAATCTAGCAAGTGACTTGTGAACTCTCATACTTAGTGACTGGTAAGGTACTAAGTAGGGGTACTGAAGTTTTTGATTGATTAACTTAAAAGTTGCTGATCAAAGAGAGTTTGATCCACTCACATTATCTTATTATTGTAATGAGCATAAATAAAATGTAAAGTATTTCGTATACTTTTTTCTTTGGGATATGGGACTAAACTTGTGATTCCATTGGTATAAGAAATTCCTAGAGCAAATTCCCTCTCCCAGTTCTAAGTGCATGTCCTGCAACTTAAAAGTCTTGAGAAATTTCCTGGAACACTATGAGGCTAGATGTCATACAGTCAATGGATGTTAGAGGTCAAACTTGAACTCATATCTTCCAGACTTGGAGAAGGTTAGACCTCTGTTCACATACTATATGGCAAATCTTAAAAGATTCTAACAATGCCAACTGGCATTACTAATCCTGCCTCAACTATAACATCCGAGGGATCTAATTATCATCTACTTAAACTACCTCCTCTATGGACTCCTGCCTGGGCAGTATTTTGAGATTCTACCTTTGTCCATTCAAAAAGGGAGTAAAACAGAGGAGAGATATCAGCTCTTATACACACTGAACTAGGTACTTATTACTTGTAACCTTCAAGGTTTGATTGTTCTATTAGGCTCTCAGATGAGAGTTTCATGAGTCCCTGACCTTTGCTTCTTGATAGAGGAAAAATAGTCACAAATAAGGGTCAGCCTTTATGACTATGCTTCTGTAACAAAATCACCTAGATATTTCAGGCAAACATCCTGATAATTTGATCTCCTCAAAAAAATACATTTAAATATGGAATGAGTCATCTCTCTTAGAAATAGGAGGATGGAGAATGGATTAAATATTATTAAGTACCTACTATGTGCTAGGAACAATGCCAAGTGCTTTAAAAACATCTTATTTGATCATCATAACAATCCTTGGAGATAAGTGCTATTAGTCTCCCATTTTACAGTTGAGGAAATGGAGACCAATAGAAGCTAAGTGATTTTTCCAGGGTCACACACCTAGTAAGTGTCTGAGGCCAAATTCGAAATCAATTTTCTATGATCTATCCACTTCACTTCCTAGCTGCCTCATTCCAGGATGAAACAGAAACCTTGGCTACAGTGCAATCAGAGCAAATGTGTCATCGCCTCTCTAGTTCTGGACACTGGATCCTCCTAGATCCATTGTCCATAGAAAAAATTGGAAGTCATATCTTCTGATCTTAATATCGGGCTTTTGAAATCCTGTTCATCTTTTGGCCAAGCTCAAATGTCAGTTTCCCTAGGAGGCCTACCCTAATTTCTCTACTTAGAAATTATCTCCTTCCCCTTCCCCTTGAAGCTTATACAGCACTTTCTTTGAATCTCTGTTTTTGTTATTGTTGTTGTTCTGCATCATAGTTGCAGATAATTGTGTTCATGCCAAATCTCTACTGCTGGAATATAAGCTCCATGAAGACAAGAATTCTTTTGGTTTGTCACTGCCTTTTGCTAGCTCTAAGCTCAGTATTCTACAAATATTAAAAATGAATAAATGATTCATTATCTTATGAACTTAGCTCCTCTCTTTCCCAAACCTCTAAAATCCAGTCAGTTAAAGAGACTTATCATGTCTACCTCTGAAACATCTCTATCTAGCATTTATCTCTTCCTCTGTATTCTTATAATCATTAAACCTCATTAATAATGAATACATACACATATGCATACATAGTCTCTTAATAGTCTTCCTTCCTCCACTCACTACAATCCATTTTAAAAACACATTAGTAGAAAACAAAACAAAAGCAAAAACAACCCTCCTAAAAATCCACCATCTTATTTATGCAGAGATCTGGCCATGATATTCTCTGTTCAAATATCTTCAGTGGCTTTCTATCCTCTACCATATAAAATTCAGACTTCTATGCTTGACATTGAAGGACCCTTCACAATCTTGTGCCAGCTTTTCCTCCTACTACCCTGCATTGCAGACAGACTGGACTTCTCTCTTCTCTGGACAAGCCCTGTGCCTTTCCCCTTCCATGCCTTTGCTTACACTGTTATATCTGCTGGGAGAGTTCTCTCTCCTGTCTTTTCCTGTTGAATTCTTTCAGGCTCTGTAAAACCCAACTCAAATGCTAGCTTCTCTATTATAAGTCTTCTCTGAGCCCCTGGTAATGACTACCCCCCCCAATCCCGAAACTTCAGATGATACACTCTGTTGAGTCTCTCTAAAATGCTTGCATGCATATTATCAGGATTTCTCTTTCTCTAGCCAGCCTCTTTGAGGTCAGAAGAGTCCTACCTAAATTTTGCATTTTTCCCAACACCAAAGCATTGTTCTGCACACAGTTGGCACTTTAATGAATGCTTGTTAAAGAACTTAATAAATGAATGAAAAAGTGAATGAGCTTTGCTATTCCCACGTCTAAAAATATAATTTGTATGTACTAAGTGCTTAATAAATGTTCATTGAATTGGCTTAATTGTGGGCTATAAAGAAATACTATGTATGATCCCTGCCTATAATGAGATTTTAGTCACATTAGGAAAAACAGAATAATACATATGGAAAAAGGGGGGAAAGCAGTGAATAATATAAGAGCACACATAACTAAGTGCTAAATTGTGTGATACAGATTGCAAAATGAGGGGGTTGGACTAGATAATAAACCCTTACATTTCTATAGCCCTTCACAGTTTGCCAAGGGCTCTCATATCTATTGATCTCATTTGATTCTCATAATAGTTTTGTGAGGTGGGCAAAGCCTGGATTCTTGTATTTACCACACGTTGCTTTGAATTACAGTCATCTGGATTCATGTCTTATTCTCCCACCCACCCAATCTTCCTACTAAACTATGAGTTTCTTGAGGTCGGAGTCTGCGACTGATTCTTCCTTGAGAGGGAGTTAGTGTCAGTACACTTGGGTTTTAGTTGTGGTTATGCCACCTGTTAGTTATGTGATCTTGGACAAGACAGGATCTAACTGAGACTTAGTTTCTTCCTCCACAAAATAAAGATACTCATATTTGCAGTATTAACCTCATAGGGTTGTGATTAAAGCACTATGTCAACTATAAAATGGGCTATTTCTAAACCAGTACTTACTTTGAAGTAAGAAATTAGTGCAGAGTTGTCTGATGAATGATGAATTCCATTTTACAGAGGAAAAAATGAGGCCTCACAGAAGTTAAGTGATTTGCTCAAAGAATAGAAGCACAAAATCTCAGAAGGGAAGGGATCTCAGAAGTCATCTAGGCCAGCCTCTACCTGATCAGGAATTCCCTGATATGTAAAACACATTCCCACTAAGTCATCATCTAGCCTCTGTTTAAAAATTAGTGATGTGGGGGGCAGCTGGGTAGCTCAGTGGAGTGAGAGTCTGGCCTAGAGACAGGCAGTCCTAGGTTCAAACCCGGCCTCAGCCACTTCCCAGCTGTGTGTCCCTGGGCAAGTCACTTGACCCCCATTGCCCACCCTTACCAATCTTCCACCTATGGAACAATACACCGAAGTACAAGGGTTTAGAAAAAAAAAATTAGTGATCTGGAACCCTTTACTTCCTAAGAGAATGATTATTACAAAACTCTCCCTTCCAATATATTGGACATATCAACTTGTTTGGGACTGCTGACCATTTCTCCAGCGTCAGGAAGAATCAGCGAATTCATCCTTTATTCTTTTCCCAAATCCTTTACTGACTTTCTGGACTAAATTATTATGCCTTTTCTACTGCTGGATCATCCTGGAACTTCCCTCGGCAACTGTGGCCTCCTTATTCTGAAAACGTCTAACAGTGCTACTTATACCTCCAAATGGTGGGAGTGCTTCTCCTATTTTTCCTCCCTTTGGTGAGGTCCTTTGGAGTCTCCATTTTGTGGAAGGATTAGTATGGTCTGGCTTCATTCTCTTTTTAGCTCTCTTCCTGATTTTCTGGACTTAAAAACCATGTCTCTGCCCTGGGTATCATCATTTCTTCCCCCTCCCCAACCTTTTCATCTTTTTTTTTTCTTCTGTGTTGTCTTCTTCCATTAGAATGTAAGCTTCTTGAGGGCAGGGACTTTCTTTTTATTTGTATTCTTATCGCTTTGCCTAGTATATAGTAAATTCATATAAACGCTTATTTCCTGCACTCATATCACAATTCCTTAAATCCTTGAAGACCATGTTCTCTCTGCCCACTCTTCCTTTGAACCTTCTTTTCTTTAGGTTAAACATCATCTATTTAAAGTCTTTTGCTGACATGCTCTAGTTCCCTTACCACCTTAGACTTAAAAGATCAACTAGTTCAACCCATATTTCATATGGGATAACAAATATCCCACCAGCTCCTTAATGGTCTTGAAGACTTAAGTGATTGAGAGAATTCCTTACTCTAAATGACATTTTCCTTACATTGAGCTTAAACCTACTTCTGCAACTTTTAACCACCTATTCACTCTGTTTCTGATCTCTTTTCTCTTTTATTCATCCTTTCATTTTCCTCTAAGACATAAATGACCTAGTCACTCTCTTGCTGAAAAAACTTCCAGGGGCTCCCTATAGACTTTAGAATGAAAATCACAAGCTACAGCAAAATTCCTCAGCTTGGCCCTGAAAGGCTTCCAGAATATTGCTCTAACTTAAAGTTCCAAATTTATTTCACATTACTCCCCTTCACACACTCTAGTTTCTAGCCAAATTAGTTTATTCAGTGTTCCCACAAAGTGGCATTCTATCTGTAGCTTGGGTGGTGCAGTAGATAGAGTGCTGACCTTGAGTTCAAATTCTGCTCCAGATCCTTACAAGTTGTGTGATCTTGGTCAAGTTAAAGTATGTTAATGAATGGTAGCTATTATAGAGCTCTTCTGCATTTGCATAATCTTTCCCCTTTTCCTGAAATGCATTTTCCCTACCTCTGCTTCTTAGGATTGATGTTAATTTTATTCAGAATTCAGCTCTGCACTGGCTATGGAAGTCAAGAGTATTATTAGGGTGTACATCCCTGCCCGACACTCAGGACCAGTATGAGGCCTCTACCTGCAACCAGTTTTCATTTTTAAAAAACGAGAGGGTTCGGGTCCTCTGAAGTCTAGAGCTATGATAATCAGGTTCCCTCATTTCTCTCCTTTCGCTCTAATACTTTTTAAACTTACTTTTCTATGTAATTGTGGTGACAAGTACTCAACCCCCAACTCTCGACTATAAGCTCTCTGAGGCCAGGGATGGTTTGCTCGCCTTGCCCATGTGAGACTTTTAATAAGTGTTTGCTGAAATGTACTGACACCAGGGACAGAGCCCAGGATGGTATTTTAGAGGTAACACTTCATATGTCAATTTGTCAGAAAGGGAAGTGAGAGGCTACAGTATTATGGTCCTGCTCCAGATTCAGGAAAAGGACATTCTCCTTCCCAAGACCATCCAAGTGGGTTTTCCCAGTTGCCATGGTATCCTTTGCTCAGACCCAGTAGGGTCCTACCATCCTACAACCTTGCGGGGAGGTGGGGAATCCCTGGTTTGAGGGCCACCTATTTCCGGTCTTTTGCGCAGGCCATCCTGGGAATTGTAGTCCCAGCTCGCGATTGGCCATTAGGGCTCCCCGGGGAAGCCGCTGGAAGGCGGAAAGTGGGGGAGGAGCGGAGTTCCCCACCCCGCCCCCACTCTCTTCCCAAGTTACCGGCTGGAAGGACCGGGAAAGGGGGTGGGGGGTGCAGCGCAAGAGGCGAGGGAAGGTCACGTGATGTTTGGGTGTTCGATCTACCCCACCCAAATCTTCCTTTTTCCCCTCCCCCTCCCAACCCCCGCCCCTCCTCCGTTAACAGCTCGGTGCGTGCTCCCGAGCCACCCAGTCGCAGGTGAGGCGCGCGCGCGCCGGGAGTCCCCCCTCCCTTACCTTCCCCGCTCCCCCTGGCGCCCCCCCCCTCCGCCG
>NC_058130.1:699419095-699452850 GCF_016433145.1 Gracilinanus agilis | reverse complement strand
AGAGAGAGAGAGAGAGAGAGAGAGAGAGAGAGAGAGAGAGAGAGAGAGAGAGAGAGAGAGAGAGAGAGAGAAATATAGATTTGGGCTAGATATATTGATTTGGAATCATCCATGAGGAGATGATTCTTGAATCCATGGGAGCAGATGAGGTATTCAAGAAAATTCATGTAGAGAGAGAAAAGAAGAAAGCCCAGGACTGAAGTTTAGGAAACACTTACATGAATGGGGCAGGAGATAGATTATGATCAAATGAAGGAGACTGAGGAGTAGTCAGAAGAGTAGGAGAATCAGGAGAAAACTATGTCAGGGAAGGCAAAGGAGGAGAAAGTGTCCAGAAGAAGAGTGGGATCCCAAGCTATTCCTAACTATAGCAAGGTCATAGAAAATTAAGATTGAGAAGAGGCTGCCATATTTACCAGTAAGGAGACTTGCTAACTTTGGAGAGAGCAGTTTCTGTTGAGTGGTGAGGCTGCAAGCCAGATTGCAAGTAGCTGAAAAGTGAGTGGGTAGTGAAGGAGAGTTAACAAGTAGAAATGCTTCTTTCTAGGAGTTTGGCAATGAAAGGAAGGAGAGAGGGTAATAGTTTGAGGGGACTGTAGGGGGCCAATGAAGATTTTTTTCTTTTAAGGATGGAGTACATCTGAGCAGACACGCAGATGTTTGTTGGAAGCCAATAGAATGAAGATTTTATGCATAAATATGTTGTTGCATATAGATGTCTTCTGGCATATATATATATATATAAATCAGGCATTATGTATATATATGTACACATATATATAACCTGTGTATCTGTACATATATACAATATACTATATAGTTATACATTTATACATACCTAGATACACACATATGCATGTATATATAATTTTTTAATGGGGAAAGTCCTGGAGGAGATAAGAAAGAATAGTGTGGACAATATAGGTAGACTGTGGAAAGGCCAATTTTTTCTTTAAAGTTAGAAGTGAAGGAGGTGAAGATGGATTTTGAAGTATGGAGAAAGGAGTACATAGTGTCTTTTCTCTTTTCTCAGGAAAGAAGGAGTTAAAGGTATCTGCTTGATAGAGAAAGGTGGTTGGGAGGTGGCTTTAGGGGCCTGAGTAAAGAAAGAGAAAGCTTGAACAGCTGCTGACAGTAAGACAGTCAAGGAAGAATAACAGTTCCCTTGTACAACAGTGAGGGCCCATTTGAGAGCAAATCACCTAAATTTGCCAGGTCCCAGCTGAGAGCAAATGACCCAGTTGCTGCAATAGGAGGGCTTCTTTCTCCTCCTAGCATTTCCTTTTAGGCTAAGTAGAATGGAATCTGAGAAGTAGTAGCCATCTAATCCAACTCAAACATAGATAGAAATCCCATCACTTCTTTGTCAAGTGCTCATTCAGCTTTTGCTTGATGATCTTTGGTGAAAGGAAACTATTCCCCTTTGAGTAAGTCCATTCCACTTTGAGGTAAATTTCCACATTTCTAGGATAATTTTTCTTTCCTTAAACCCAAATCTGTCTGTTTTAAGATTTTTCCCATTGCTTCCAGTTCTGTCCTCTTGAGCAAACCAGGGCAGAACAGTGTCTCATATATCTAGCATTCCCTCTGTTTGTTGAAAATAGTTATTATGTGGTGCCTCCATGCTAAGCATACCCTTGCTTCTTCAGCTAAAGCTCATATAGCATTACATCGAGACTTTTTACCCTACTCTGGACATTATTCCAAACCTTTTCTTTGGAAATGCCTTCCTAGCCACCCCCAGAGTACCACCCCTTTGACTTTACTTAGAAATGAAAGGCCAGCCATTGAGCCTTCATGAGTTTCCCCTTCTCCCATGCTCCAAATCCCTCTTCCCTGTGGCAAATCCCTTCTAAATTCCCTGTTCCCTTATGCTATTTGTAGAAAGTGAGTGATTATAACTTCTGTGAGTTCTTTGAAGATCTTTCTCCAGTTTCTTCAACTGGTTTTCCCAGTGTTAGTATGCAGGACTTATATTTACAAGTGGTTTATGATATGAAGGCTTGGCTCAGGGGCCACCTCCTACAGGAAGCCCCTTAATTGTCAATACTTTCTCTCTTTTCAAAACACATCAGCTTCTCTGGGTAGACATTGTTCTATTTTCCCCTTTAGTAAACTCCTTCAGCTAAGTGGCACAGTGGATAGAATTTTGAGTCTAGAGTCAGGAAGACCTGAATTTAAATTCGATCTTAGACACTTACTAGCTATATGACCTTGAGTAAGTTGCTTAACCCTGTTTGCCTCAGTTCTTTCATCTGTAAGATGACCTGGCAGTATCTCTTCTAAGAAAACTCCAAGTGGGGCCACAAAGAGTTGGACATGGCTGAAAAATGACTAAACAAAAAAATTATTTTAAGGGTAGCTGGGTGATGTGATGGATAGAGTGCTGGACCTTGAGTCAGGAAGATTCATCTTCCTAAGTTCTAATGTGTCCTCAGACAGACACTAGCTATGCAGTCCTGGACAAGTCACTTAACCTTGTTTGCCTCAGTTTCTTCATCTGTAAAATGAGCTGGAGAAGGAAATGGTGAATCACTCCAGTATCTTTGTAAAGAAAACCCTGAATGGGGTCATGAAAAGTTAGACATGACTGAAAAAAGGATTAAAGAACAACAAAAAGCTCCTTCAGGGCAAGAATTCTTTTTCATTTGTGTTTTATTCCTGGTGTCTCTCCAACTGTTTTCACCTGTCAATCAAGGTGTGACTCTCAACTCCCAGAGCTTGATTATGACAACATATTTTGTTGTTCAGTCATTTTAGTTAGTTTTCTCATAGTGATCTTGGGCGACAGGCAGGGAGTCCATTGTGGAGCTCATATTTAAGTCCTTAGACTGATCTTCCTGAGCTCATAGCCTACTGGCATGACCTTGGAAGACTCAGCATCATCCCTATGCTGACATTGGAGGAGGATGCCTGATGAAGTTGCACTTAATGGAATGTAACCAATATTTGTAGTATATTGACTGAAAATGAAATGTCACATGCCATATTTTTCAGACTCTTTACTATCCTGGTTGCTCTCTTATGGCTCTGCATTGACTTTTTTAGGGACTTTTGTTTGAGATGAAAGCTAGATTTTCTGGAGAAGTCCCATATTTTGCTATATGGGAATAGATTGCTCTGCTAGTATAATCAACCAGCCAATCTTTTTGAGAGATAATATGGCAGAGTAGAAGGAGTGTTGGACTTGGAGTCATGAATCTTAGGCTGGAATCTCAGCTGAGAATTATGTGGCTGTAATCAAGCTACCTTACTTCTGAATTTCCTTTTCCTTGTCTACAACAAAGAGGATAACACTATCAACACTACTAGAATCCTACCTGCCTTCCCATGCACTATAATGTTGAGTTTTCAAGGTCCTGTGCTCCTCTTCTGGGTAATATAAAGGAGATTGAGATAGAGCTTTTGGCTTCAAAGGGTTCTTAGTTTACTCAAGGAGGAAAAACACTCATGGAAAAATTAACTGTAAGGTAGCATGTACTTTATTGTTTAGTTTTTTTAGTCCTGTCTGATTCATTGTAATCCCTTTGGGAATTTTCTTGGTAAAGAAAAAGACTCAGGCCTGACACTCTATCTGCTGCATGACCTCACTGCTCCGTACACTTGTATAGCTAAGATGGTCATAGATGATCAGAATTCAAAGGGCTCTTCTCAGGGATTGAGTCCAACCCTCTTATTTTCAGAGGTTGGAATTTTCACTCAAGAGGGAAGAAATGATTTGCCCAAAGTCATACAACTTATCTTTGGCAAAGCTATGATTAGAAACTGAGGACCTGAGATATTAGGACAATGGCAACTTTTACACCTAGTAGGGGTTTAATCAGAGATAGAAATCATATTGGAGGAATGAAGAGGAGAGTCTCTCTTGGTGACATGAACTCAGCAAGAAGACTTAATGTTTTTTTTTTTTAAAACCCTTACACTCTGTCTTAGTAACCATTCTAAGATAGAACGGCAAGGACTAGGCAAATGGGGTTAAGTGACTTGCACAGCTAGGAATTGTCTGAGGCCAGATTTGACTCAGGATCTCCTGATTCCAGACCTGGATCTCTCTTCACTCTCACCTAGTTACCCCACAGGAAAACTTTAAAAAGATTTAGAAAAAATTGTTTTTGAAAGCTTTCTCTACCCTCTACCCTCAATCCCTTTTCTTAGAGCTAACATGTTGGTACATTTCTCAGAGAATGAGGAAAGACTGATTTATGGGAATAAAAAAAAAGAAGTGGTTGAAAAATAAATAATTTCCCCCACACTTCATCTAACACTTACTGAAAGAGAAGATGGCAATTCAGTTTCCAGGAATCAGATGCCTGGCCTTAGAGTCCCTGGGATATGGTAGGCCCTAGTGCTGAAACCTGTTTGGCTAGGAACTTCAGATGAGGCAGTGATGTCAGCCACTTGTTCTTCTTCTCTGTCAAGCCTATGGCTGTAATTGAGGGTGTTCTCATTTCCCCCATCTTTCCCCTCTACCCCCCCCCATAGCATCTGGTTGGGAGAGAACCTCTTCAGACATCAGCAGTGACAGGATTAATGCTCAGTTTGTGATCATAGCCATTAGTCTGGGTCCAAGGACTAGTCTCAGGCTAGCAGTAGTAGTGCTCATCTGGGCAGCAAGGTAGTACAGTGCATAGAGCACATCTTCCTGAGTTTAAATGTGGCCTCAGACACATACTAGCTGTGTGACCTTGGGTAAGTCACTTAGCCTTGTTTGCCTCAGGTTCCTCATCTGTACTGGATGGCAAAGGAAATGGCAAACCATTTCAGTATCTTTGCCCAGAAAACCCCAAATGGGATCACAGAGAGTCAGACATAAAGGGAATGACCAAACAACAATAAGCATTAGAGGGGATGGCCCAGAATCTCCTTTTCTTCCTTATCCTCCAACCTCAATTGCAGAGTGACCCTTTACCTTGCTTTCAAAGAAAAAAAAAAAAAAAAGAATTCTTGTTCTTGTCTGCATTGAGCTGCCCTTCAAAGGGAGCTGTGCTGTATGCTACCTTCGGCAGGAGTATATAGGCTTTCAGGGACTGAGTTTGAGGTGTGGCTCTTCCACTCACTGGCCTTGTGACCTTGGGCAAATTCCTTCCTCTCTGTGAGCTTCAGTTTTCTGTGCATAATGAGGAGATTGGACTTGATCTCTAAAATCCCCAACAGTTCTAAATCCTCCAACTGATACAACCAGGCCTGTCTTCTGGCTAGTTCTGTGCTTAAATGTAGGGTAGGGGACAGATATAATGGTATTTTTTTTTTATTATTAAACTCATACCTTCTGTCTTAGAATTAATACTATGTATCAGTTTCAAGGCCAAAGAGCTCCAAGGGCTGGACATTTGGGGTTAAGTGACTAGACCAGGGTCACACAGCTAGGACATGTCTGAGGCCTGATTTGAACCTATGATCTCCAGGCCCTAGGCCTGGCTCTGTGTCTACTGAGCCACCTTGCTGTCCCTCTGCTGATAAATGTTTAACAATGGCTCTGAAAATATACAATACAGTTTTAAGTTTTAATCTGCATTATTAACATTTTCTCTATCTCTTTAAGTCTAGACAGTCAATACTATCACGCTCTGTTTGACGATTTCCTAGTTATAAATGCTCACCCCAAAAACGTATCAGTCCTCTCTAGTGAACTGTATGAGTCAGCTATAGCACACCCTTGGTGGGGAAGAACAAGAGAAAGAGAGGGGAACCTGTCCTTGATAGGACAGGGAGACAGAACCACCCTGGGAGGCAATGAGAGAACACAGGAATAAGTCAGGAGATTGTGGTTTGACTCTAAGGCCTGGACCAGAATGTCCAGAAAGTGACAGTGAATTTAGGGGCAACAGAGTTCTGGCAGGTCCGGTCAGTTTCTGTATCTGAGTGTCGGAAGCACCCAGGCTTCAGATTCGTGAGGTGAAGGGGAGGGCCCGTGGACACTGTTCCCAAAGCTGGAGGTCAGGGCCAGAACCTGGGAACAGGGTACATGGGGTAGATGACAGCAGAAGGTGAAAAGGACCCATGTTTACAAGATCTCTGGGCTTTGGATGAGAAATGGACAATGAGGGGAGAGTCCTCAGGCTTATACTTACAATCACCTATAAATTCTCTAGCATCAAATGCCCTCTCCCCCCACTCCAGATCATCAATTAATCATTCATAAGCACTGCCCCATGCCTCCACACTAGGGAAAGAAAGACAAATGAAAGAGGTCCAGCCCTCCAGGAAACTCACCATTCTATGGGGAAAGTAATGGGTATACATAGAAGTAGATCCAACTTGTATGCACAGTAAATGCTGAGTTATATGAGGGAGGGGCACTAATGAATGGGGTGGGAGTGGGGGGTGGTGTCAGGGAAGTCCTGTATGCTGAGAAGGGAGTTCTTTCCTGTCATGGGGGAATGGTGGGTAAAAACTGTGTAAAGGCAAGGGAACAGGAGATAGGTTGATACATATTGTGTAAATGGAATTAATATGTAATAAGTCTAGAAATCTAGTCTGGAGCTGGATTGTACAGGACTTTAAATTTTAGAGGAGGCTATTTTTGATCTTTGAGGCAATAGGGAGCCACTTGAGCTTCTTGATCAGGGGAATAGCATGGTCAGACCTGTGCTTTAGGAATACTTCTTTGGTTACTTTGCACCATTTATTAGAGAGTGGCGAGGCAAGAATAACTAGAAGGCTGTTGCAGTAGCCCAGCCAAAAGATGATAAGTAAATGAACTAGGGTGGTGGCTGTTTGAGTGGAGAGATATTCTTACCTTTTGTCTTAGAATCAATACTCTGTATTGGTTCTAAGGCAGAAGAATGGTAAGGGCTAGGCAATGGGAGTCAAGTGACTTGCCCAGAGTGACACAGCTAGGAAGTATCTGAGGCTAGATTTGAATACAGGACCTCCCATCTCTGAGCCTGGCTCTCAATTTACTGAGCCATCCAGCTGCCCCCTCAGTTGACTCTTTAGGTTTGAGAGCTTCATGCTCTTTGGAACATTTCCGGCCCCTCATATAGCCTGAGGACACAACAAATGCCACCATATCTCAGGATGGCCCAGGTCTTCCCTCTCTCCCTCACCTGAGGAAGCCCCAGATATCAGAGCCAAGCCTGTTTCTTTTGGAGGCTAGGCCTCACCTTATGTAACAACCAACTCCACTACTTACTATTCATATGACCATGTTGGTGAGTAACTTCTCCTGTGAATCCTGAGCACCAACATCCCTTCCAGTTCAGACCCTGTCATTCTGTGATCCTATTTTACAGGTCAGCTATAGTCAGCTGAGGCACAGAATCAGACAGTTGCTGGCTGGAGGTTTCAAAAACAGATCCATGACTGAATTGGGGAATGAGAACCTTAAATCTCCTGATGCCTAGTTCAGGACACATCTATTTGTCATAAAATCCTAGAGGATCTGGGAACTGAGCTTAGACCATGTAAAATTGACTATCAAAGCCAGAAGGGCTCTTAGGACATAGGAAATGGGGCACAGAACATTGGGCTTTGGAGGCTATATAGTCCCAACCTCATTTTACAGATGGGAAAACTGAGGCTCAGGGGAAAGGCGTGACTTGTGTAAGAACACATAGCAAATCAGTGGCAGAGTAGGAACTAGAATCCTGGTCTTCCTACTCCCAGACCAGGGCTCTTTGTCTCTCCCTAGCCTACGCTCACAAAGTTCCTCTTTACTGATATAGACACATGCCATCAGAAGCTTTTCCATTTATGTATTCTTCAAAGGGGCAGCTTCCAGGAGCTGACCACGGTCTGGACCCCATGCTGTGTCCAAGGGTCTCTTGGTTTCTGCCTTGTAGTCAGACATCCCTGCAGGATATGGACTTGGGACACATCTGCTGAAGTCTCCCTCCAGCTAGAGCTGAATGACAACTCTGGACTTGAATAGGGGAGTCCTCAAAGGCCTCAGAGGAAGAGGGCCACCAGGTCAATTAAATCTGTCTCAGGCTCCACAGGAGCTCCAACTCCACTTGCCTGCTTGAGCTGCCCTCAACCTCTATCCCTTATCTCTTGCCTGGAAAAAAAAAAAAAAAACAACCTATTACTCCTGTGAGACCTGGCTTGAGTCCCACTGCCTTCAGGAAGACTTCATTTGCATGATATAATGAGAAGAACCCCACACCTGGAGTCAGAAGATTTGGGTCTTTAAGTACTTTTTAGCAGATGTATGGTGTTGGGCAAGTCACCTCCATCCTCTGCACTTCAGGTAGCTTATCCATAAAATGAGGGGGTTGGGCTTGACCTTTCAGGTCTCACTTGGTTTCTTTTAGCTCTTAAGTCTCTATGACTTGAATTAAGATCTCGATTCTTAGCATCTGTGAGATCTTGGGCAAAACTTCACTGTGTTGTGCCTCAATTTCTTAACTTGTAAAATGAGGACATTATGCTCACTCTGTCTTATATAATCATTGACAGGAAAGTATTTGGTAAATTATGGAGCATGAAAGAGGTGGGAAAATATTACTGTTATTATTCTTTCACTTGTTCAGTCTTCAAGACCCATTTGGGGTTTTCTTGGCAAAGAGACTGGAGTGGTTTGCCATTTCCTTCTCCAGCTCATTTTATAGATGAAGAAACCGAGGCAAGTAGGGTTAAGTGACTTGCCCAGGTGCACACAGCTAGTAACTGTCTGAGGCTAGATTTGAACTCAGGGAGGTGAATCTTCTAGGTTCCAGGCTCAGTAGTACTCTGTGCCACCTAGCTGTCCTAGTCTTTTACTAAAGGACTTCTAATTAAGACAATGTGTAGTAGTGGTTATCTTTTCTAGCCTCCCCCCTCGCTCAATCCCCACAGACCCTCTCCTTTTCTGAGCTTTTCTCTTATTGGAGGGCATTACCATTACCAATCACCTAGGGAGGCAATTTAGATGTTATGCTCAACTCTTCACTCTCTCACTCTATCTACCCTTTCCCCATCCCCAGCCTCAAGTCTCTCCTTACTCCATTCCATCCATCACCCAGCTGCCAAAGGGATCCTCCTTTAAGGGAAGGGCTGACCACACTACTCCCCTATTCAGTGATCTCCGGTTGTTCCCTATTGCGTCTGGGATCAAATAGAAACTCTGGCTTTCAAAGTTCTTTAGAATGCTCACACCCTCCTCCAGTTTGTTCTGCAGATTAGCCATATTGGCTTAATTTACCCTTCTCCTCCTCAACCTCCATGTTCTGTCTTGTGTCTGCACTGGCTATTCCCCATCACTGCAAACCTTTCTGTTTTCATCTGTGCCTTTTCCAATCTCGAACTTCATTGTAGACTCAGTTCAAAACCCACCTATTCTGTCCTTGTTTTTCCAGCTGCTAGTGCCTTCCACTCAAAGGTGACCTTACATCTACTCTGAATGCTTTTTATACCTACTTAATACACTTCATTTCCCACTTCCCTTTAGAATGTGAGCTCCTTGCAGGTAGGAACTCTTCATCTTTTTTCTTAGTATCCTGAGCTCTTAGCAACAGGAACTGGCATATTGCTGTCCTTCTTACTCAAAGAGGACCAAAATGTCAACTATGGCTGATAAAACCAGTATGAGCTCAGGTTTGGGCGCATTATAAACACATAATAAATATGAACTCCTCTGTTTGGAGTTTAAACTTCACAGTTTAGCCCCAACCTGCCTATCCAGGCTGGTTACACATTACTCTCCCCATCCTGGACTGTGGGCACCAAATGGGCACTGAGCAGGACATTCCCTTTCTCTCCTCTGTGACCCACCTGTCCCCCCTCTCCTCACATCAGGAATGCTCTCCTCTCATTGTGGCGCTTAGAATCCCTGGCTCCCTTCAGAGACTTTGCTCAAGTACCATCTTCTTCAAAAAGTCTTTTTCAATTTCCCTCATTGTTAGTCCTCCCTCCTCTCCCCACAAATAACAACAACAATAAAGCCTTTGCCCTTATTTTTTAGAGATTTTGTATTTATTTATCTATGAATGAGCTGCTCAAGGGCAGGGATTGTCTCACTTTTGTCTTTCCATCCTCAATGCTTGGCATAGTGCTTGGCATGGAGCAGGTGCTTATTAAATTGGTTGATTGATTGAGTCAACCTCCATGTGTCTGGATCATTGGTGGGTTGGGATCTCTGTGGGTAGAGTGGGTTCTGACACCAGGGTTTCCCTGTAGTGAGGAAATCTATCACATAGTCAGGTAAAGCCCTCCATGGATATCTCATTGTGGTGTGGAGGTGACCCTGATTCCTCCAAGGTTATACCAGGCCCTGAAGGTTTTGAGTACAGTCTAGCAGCGGAATCTGCATCTTCTTTGTGGACCAGATTTTCAGCAGGGAATCTCCAGAATGGTTATATGGTAAGCATCATGTCTAGAATGCATTAGGTTTAAGGCTGGAGAAGTAGGTTAGAGCCAGAGAGGGAAAGGCCTTGAATGCCAGACTTAGTTGTTTAAGGAAACTCCAAAGATGTTTTAAGAAGTTGAAGGATGTTATTAAAATTGTGTGGGGCTTGTTGACTCCCTCTATCACCCTGTTTAAGTGATATGCAGTTTTATTAGATATTCCCAAAGCACTTTCCCCTCATTCCTTCCATCTCATATAGTCCCTTCCAAAAGGAGGAATGTGTAAATCAGCCTGGGGGGAAATGGCTTTGATCTGAATTTTGTTTTTTCATTAATTTAATCAGTGGAACTCCTTGGTTGTCCTTCTCTTGATTCATCTGCCTCTATTTTGAGAGTTGGGCTATAAATATCCAGTCGCGCACTCTATATTTTTTAATTTCCCGTGTATTCATTGTTGAGTTCCTTGTGGACCCAAAGGCAGTTTCCTGCGTTCTAAGAATCTTCTAACATGGGGCTGGGTGGTCAGAAGAAAAGCCCTGCACTGGGAATCATGGGGTCATAGGATCATAGATTTTGTCTACTCCTCATTTTACAGAGGAGGAAATTGAGGCCTAAAGCATTCTGTGGCATGCTCAAGTTTACACAGATAAAAAGAATTGGACCTTTTCCTCCTTCACCAGTGGTCTGCTATGTAGCCTGGGGGAAAATAATTATATAATTTACTTTCTTCTTCATAAAATGAGGGGTTTCAACTAGGTGACCTTCAAGTTCTCTCTCCCTCTAAGTCTTTGATCCTGTGACTCTTTCTACTGGGGATGTTCTGTGCTTTCTGCTTTCATTCAGACTTCTCTAACAGCCCTAGCACACTCAGTGATTTGGTGTTCAATATGTAAAGGACAAGACTAAAAAGGAAGGGGCCTAAGTGGAGTCAGTTAGTAAAGGCCTGTTCAGTGCTTTTTGTAGAAGAGGTGGGGCAGCTAGGTAGTGCAGTGGGTAGAGTGCCAGACCTGGAATCAGGAACACGCATCTTCCTGAGTTCAAATCTAGCCTCATATAGACTCTAACTGTGTGACCTTGTGCAAATCACTTAGCCCTGTTGGCCTTCCTCATATGTAAAATGAGCTGGAGAAGGAAATGGCAAACTGCTTTAGTATCTTTGACCAAAAAAACCCAAATGGGGTCATGAAGAGTTGGACATGAGCAATGATAAGTAGAAGAATTAGGATGACTTAATAGAGAACAGGGCTTGGAGTCTAGAAGCCTGAACTTTGAATTCTGTCCCTGACCAATCCTGGCTGGGTGACTTGGCTGGGCTTGTTGCTTGACCTCTTAATGCCCAGGAAATTCAGTTAAGATTCTTCAATTGTAAAACAGATGGCACTGTATTGAGGAATATTCCTCACCAGGATTTCCCTAGACCAATGAGAGCAGAAGACGACGACTACTCCTAATTATGTAGTTATAATATTAGTTGGTATTTAGGCAGTTATCTGAAGTTCACAAAGCACTTTTCCCTACTTTAGCTCATTGGATCTTCGTGATAACCCTATGAAATGAGACCTACTCATGGGTATTATTTATCCTAGTTTTTAGATGAGGAAACAGATTAAGAGAAGCTAAATCTAGGGATACACAGTGACTAATGTACCCAGGTGGCAAGCAGTCCCAGGTTTTCCTGACTCCCAACTCAAGTTCAATGCTCTTTTCTATGCCACACTTTCAATTCAACATCCATTAAATGCTTCTTCTATAAAAATAAGGGAATATCTGTGGCGAAGTGGTTAAGTCAGGAAGACCTGAATTTAAAATCCAGCCTTATATACTTCTTAGCTGTATTACCCTGCGCAAATCACTTAACTTTTATATGCCTAGGAGTCTTAAGTGGCCCAGTGAAGAGAGTACTAGGCTCAGAATCGGGAAGACCAGAGTTCAAATCTGGCCTCAGACATTGCCTAGTTGTGTGACCCTGGGCGCATCACTTAACCTCTGATTTCCTGACAAAAGGATCCACTGGCTAAGGAAATGACAAACCACTGTCATATCCTTGCCAAGAAAACCCCATGGATAACTATGGTGTCTGGGGTCATGAAGAGTTGGACCTAACTGAATGACCCAATAACAACACAAACAACAATAAAAGTCAAAGTTTATCTCCTCAGAGTTTACATTATCTTAGGCTCAGATCCTGGCCTTTTTTGTACTTTGCCTACTCTTTATCTCCCTCCTCTTCTAGAGACTCCTGTCCTGGGCATTCAGAGAGAGGCCAAAGGGTGGCCAGAAGAAAGGCAGTGTTGGGGGAGCCTGTTTTGAATGCTTCCTGTTAGAAAAGCTTTGCCATGGCTTGAAGAGCACATGGAATGAGACAGAGACATGACCATCATCATCTCTATCCTTTAAAATTATACAGTTTAGTGATGCACTTTGATATTGATATATCTGTTCTTGAAACAGCCTTGTGAGTTAGGTGATATATACATTTTAAAGATGAGAAAACTGAGGTCCAAAGAAAGTTAAATGATGGCTGACTTCATACAGTGAGGCAATTTACAAATCATGAATTGAGGACAAGTCCTTCTTCTCCAGGGTTCTCTTTCTGCTAGACTTGGCTGATTCTATCTGGTCCTCAGGAAGCTTGTGAACTGAGGAGGAGACTTGGCTCATACCCCCTGAGTCTGAGCAAGGAGACATAGTCCTTCACCATCCAGCCTACCCTGGAGACGTTCCCATAAGCAGAAACCAAAGCAATACAGTGTGCTCTAGAATAACACACAAGAGCTTGGGGTAGGCTTTTTTTACTCTAGAGTTCAGGAAGCAGCTGGGATTAGTTAGGGAAGACTTCAAAAAGGAAGTGGAGAATTGAAGTGGGGGAATGTAGGGAGTGCTCAGGACTCAGACCACTGACAGATGAGGAAACTAGCTGAGCTAGCTTTTTAATATTAGTGTTAAAATTCGATCCAAGTTTCTTGACTTTAAATCCAGTCCCCCTGTTCTCCATGTTGTTATTGCCTTTGTTAAGTCATTTTTATATGTGTCTGACTCTCTGTGACCCCATTTAGGGTTTTCTTGGCAAAGATACAGGAGTGGTTTGCCATTGCCTTCTCCAGCTCATTTTACAGATGAAGAAACTGAGACAGATGGGGCTAAGTGACAGGGACACACAGCCAGTAAGTGTCTGAGGCCAGATTTGACCTCCTAGAGATGAGTATTTCTGACATCAGGCCCAGCACTAGCCACTGTGGCACCTAGCTTCCCCTTTTATTCACAGAGATACTATTACCCACTGTGGGTTTCTAGCTACATCTCCAAAAGGATGGAGATACCATTCTAAGTCATTCACATACTCTTTTGACCTTTTAACTCAACATGCCTCTTTCTTGTGGATATCACTATGTTCTCTCTGCCCACTTTATACTTCCCTGCCAAGTCCCTTGGGCTACTCAGTGAAATTCTCCAGGGGAAAAGAGAGAATGTTGCCAGGTGGCTTCCTAGTGTGATCTTCATAGCATAGTGGTAGGAGCTTTGGTTTTAGTCAGGGTATCTGGGTTCAAATCTCACCTCTATTGCTTATTATCCTGTGACCTCAGGCAAATTATTTAACCTCTCTGGGTCCTATTTTCCTTTTAAAATAAAGGGTTAGACAAAGTAGTCCCATAGATTTCTTTGGAGTCCAAATCTCTGATCTTCTGATCTTATGAACTATGTCCAAATTCTATGACCTAGGTTCAAATCCCACATTTGATGCTTTCTATTTGTGACCTTTGGCAAGTCATTAACCTCTCTGGATCCAGGTTTTCTGTAAAATTATAAGACTGGACTATATATTCTTGGAGATCTCTTCCAGATCCAGTCCTATAATCCTATGTTCTTATGGAAAGTTAGGTAGTCCAAGAGATAGGGTGCTGAAATTGAACTTAGAAAGACCTGAGTTTGAATCCTGCCTTGGACACTTAGTGACTTTAAGATCCTGGGCAAATCAATTAATTTCTCTGTGCCTCAGTTCCTTCATCTTTAAAAATGAGGAAGTTAGAGTCTGTGGCCTCTCAGGCCATTTCCAGCTCTAAATCTATCCAGGGTCCTATTTTCTCAGGCATACTTGGAGTTAAGAGACCTAGGCTCAACAACTTAGTTTAGCAAATGCTTATGAAACTTCCATCATGTACCAGCACTGAGTTATATATATATATATATATATATATATGATAGACAAAAACATATGCTCTAAAAGAGCTCACGTTCTACTGGGTTCAAATCCAGGCTTTGATACTTACTAGCTATGTGACCATGAGTGAGTCAGTCACTTGAACCTTTCTGAGTCTCCATTATCCTTATCTGTAAAATGAGGCTACTAGTACAAAGAAACTGACTTTGCTGTGCTTTCGTGAAGATCAAATGATATAATAAAAGTAAAGAGCATTGTAAATCTGGAAAACCTTTATATAAAGGTAAATTCTCCTCTTCTTTCTCCTTTTCCTCCTCATCTATTATTGCAAAGGGAGGGGAAGTGGGGGGAACCCAGAGAACGAAGGCCCACTGTCCTTTTGATGCAATTAGATATCAGTTTTGCCCAACACTGGCATCATTTTGAACTCTGCCTGGTCNTATATATATATATATATACACAAGATAGACAAAAACATATGCTCTAAAAGAGCTCACGTTCTACTGGGTTCAAATCCAGGCTTTGATACTTACTAGCTATGTGACCATGAGTAAGTCAGTCACTTGAACCTTTCTGAGTCTCCATTATCCTTATCTGTAAAATGAGGCTATTAGTACAAAGAAACTGACTTTGCTGTGCTTTCGTGAAGATCAAATGATATAATAAAAGTAAAGAGCATTGTAAATCTGGAAAACCTTTATATAAAGGTAAATTCTCCTCTTCTTTCTCCTTTTCCTCCTCATCTATTATTGCAAAGGGAGGGGAAGTGGGGGGAACCCAGAGAACGAAGGCCCACTGTCCTTTTGATGCAATTAGATATCAGTTTTGCCCAACACTGGCATCATTTTGAACTCTGCCTGGTCTTCCATTTCAGGGGGAGAGGGAGTTGCTATAACAACACTCTGATTCATGTAATTGCTGCTACAATCTGCTCAGTTCTTCTTGCTGTTAAAACACATACATAGAGAACCAAAAAACCAACAACAAATTTAATAAGCCCATAGAGGGGTTGATACTCTCCTGACTTCCAATGCCATTCCAGGGATCTTCCATTGTCTTGGTTTGTAACATTGGACAAGTCACCTCTCCATGTCTACTCTGAAATTTTACCAGTTGCCAGGCCATTGGGTTATCTTGGAAAGAGCTGAAGACCAGGAATCTGGGGATTTGGAATCATTTCTGCCCTTTCACAAACCCTGTGATGTAAGGCACATCCCTTCCACTCCTTCTAAAAATGAGGAGGTATATTGGATGGAATATCAAATTTAGAGCCAAAATACCTGGTTTAACGTCTTGGGTCATCTACTAGTCATGAGCATGTACTTCCTAGGTCTCAGTTTCCTCCAGTTTTAAAAGAGTAGATATAGGACTAGGTAATAGAAAGGGTCCCTACCAGTTCCAAATCTTTGATCTTATTATAAATTTGTAAAACTTTTAAAAACCTCCCAGTAGACATTGGACCCTTGCCTGCTGGCTGCAGCATCAAGGGCTGTCTGGCCACCCATTGCTGGCTATGGGCCACAAACTGAGGTGATATCAAAGGCATGAGGGCTTCCAGGCATGGTATGCCTTTGGAAGCAGATGCCCTGGTTAGGAAGGAGGCAACCGTCTGTAGGAGGTTTCAGGAGGAGGGGACACAGCTGCCTAAATGATGCTTTTCTGAGAGACCCATTGCAGTATTTATGGGTAGGTTGTATGTCATTTATGATTAATAATGTCACAGTAAATCAGAGACTTATTATTAGAGATGGTATTAATAGCTAATAATAATTGGAAACAATTCAGCAATAGGGATTCAGTGTCTACTATGTGAAGAATACAGTTCTCTTTATTGTAAGTGTACTATCTCTGTAGCCCCTTCCTCTGATTTATCGTTCCTTCCAGAACCTTCATTTTTAAGGGAAGTGCCCATGACAGCCACATCTTTATTTCTCTCTGGGTTCTCTTCCTGACTCTGAACTTCTTTTCTGTGCCTGGCTTGGGTAACTTCATTAGATTCTTTCCTCTTCCTCCTTCCCTCTCTCCCCTCTTTTTTTTTTTATAGATTATCTTCACTTATTAGAATATAAGCTTCTTGAGGACAGATGATGGTTTTATTTAGCTTGAGCTTCTGCTAAGACAGCAACCACAGTGCCTAGCACTTAGTAAGCCTCTAATAAATACTTTTTGAGGGGCAGCTAAGCAACTCAGTGGATAGAGCACTAGGCCTGGAGTTGGGAGAACCTGGGTTGAAATCTGGCCTAACGGTGTGACCCTGGACAAGTCACTTAATCTTGTTTGCCTAACCCTTGCCCTTCTATCTTAGAGTGGTTAGAAGGACAGAAACTAAGGGTTTAAAAAATTGTTGAATTATTGAAGCAAATTATTTAAACTCACTAGCTCTTAGTTTCCTCCATTATAAGATAAGGAGATTGGATCGGGTGATCTCTAAGATTCTTTTTAGTTCCTAACCTTGTGGGGCTTACAGTCTAGTAGCAGGATAAGACTAAAATATATGACACACAAATTTTGATATCTAAGTATTTAATAGGTACAAAATGAGGTCTTAGAAGAAGCTCCTTACAAGGGGAATGGAGGAAACTGGGAGGAAGGTATTTGAATTAGGCTTTTAAGGATGTGTTTAATGATGGAAGGAGAATGGGGACATTCTAGATGTCAGTCCTCTATTAAAAGCCTACTATGTGTGAGGCAAACCTTTACCTTCTCTTTTGGAATCCATACTAAGTATTGGTTTCAAGGCAGAAGAGCAGTAAGAGTTAGGCAGTGGGGCTTAAGTGACTTGCCTAGGATAACACTAGGAGGTATCTGAGGCCAGATTGAACCCAGCATCAGGCCTCGCTCCCTTTGAACCACCTGACTGCCCTTTGCTAGGTAGCATCTTGAGCAGTACAGAGTTGAGAGGGTAAAGTGTGTTTTTAAGCAGTAAAGACTAGTTCAGCACTTCTTGCATTTCATGTTATGCTGTGTTTTTCAGGTGAGGAGGCATCTTAACTGGCATCTACGGAGACTTAAGGACTTTGTTTCCTATAAACCTTCTTGGCGGAGATTCCCCTTTGCTGGTAAGATCATCAAGGGATGGATGATTGTGAGTGAAATGGAGAGTGTGACCGAATTTAGCTCCTTTAGTCTTTGGAGCCAGGCCTCCTCTTATTCCTTTTCTTTTGCTTATTTTCTCATTTCAGCAAACATTTCTTTATTAATCCTCTACTTCATATAAGGCTCTTTAATCAGGCCAGGAATTCAAAGATAGATACAACTTATAACGACTCACTGAGCTGGCAATGTACTCAGATAACTGTGATATAAAGAAGATGTGTATTGTTTTGTTGTTATTTTTATTATGATGTTTTTATTTTGGAACATCTCCACTATCTCTGAAGGCCAGTATTTTTATTTGGATGGGGCTTCTCTCTGCCAATACAGATCCCAATCCCTCTATGCCATAGTATGCCATCTTTTGAGTATCAAGGGACTGATATTTTCATCTTCTGGTCACCAGCCTTCTATTGACAAGATGTATTCTGAATATATTTTGTGTTTATTTATCTCTGTAGATATTGTTTTTGCCTAAGTGACTCCATGAGGGTTTGTTGTTGTTTAGTCATTTTTAGTCATGTCTAACTCTTCAAGTTTTTTGGGGGAGGGGGGCTAGAGATACTAGATTCTAGAATGGTTTGCCATTTCTTTCTCCAATTCATTTTACGGATAAGGAAACTGAGGAAAGCAGGGTTAAATGATTTGCCCAGGGTCATACAAGTTTCTGAGATCAGATTTGAACTCGGGAAAATGAATCTTCCTGACTTTATTCTCTGAACTCTGTTCATTGTACTAGCTAGCTGCTGCTATGAGGGGAAGGGCTATTTTGCTTTGTATCTCCAGTGCCTAACATTGTGCCTAGCTCAAGAATTTAATAAATTATTTAATTTCTTTATTTAATAGAATTTATTCCCAGGGGGCTCAGCCCCTTTGTCTCCTCCCCACCCCACAGAACAGGGGATGGCAATGTATGGCTCTCGAGCCATATCTGGCTCTTTTGAGGGCCAGATATGGCTCTTTTCTGCAGGAGCCATAAAGTCAATTTTTTTTAGGTGCTGTTACAGGAGCGCGCACTGTGAGCATTGTATGGCTCTCACGACATTACATTTTAAAAAATGTGGCGTTATGGCTCTCATGGCCAAAAAGGTTGCCGACCCCTGCCATAGAAGGTATCACTTGACAAAAAGATTTGTATTTATAGATGATGTCTTTAATGCTTCCATTTTTCAGCTCATTCTCTGGAGGTGGACATTCACAAGTTATTCTTCAAATATTAAGTCTATAGCTGTATATAATATTCTCTTGGTTCTATTTGTTTTGCTCTTCATTACTTCATGTAAATCTTTCCTAGTTTTTTAAAAAAATTAATCTGCTTGGGGGTAGCTGGGTAGCTCAGTGGAGTGAGAGTCAGGCCTAGAGACAGGAGGTCCTAGGTTCAAACCCGGCCTCAGCTGCTTCCCAGCTGTGTGACCCTGGGCAAGTCACTTGACCCCTATTGCCCACCCTTACCACTCTTCCACCTAGGAGACAATACACCGAAGTACAAGGGTTTAAAAAAAATTAATCTGCTCATTGTTTTGTATAGCACAGTAATATTCCATCATAATCACATGCCACAGTTTGTCTAGCCATTCCCCAATTGATGGACATTCCCTTAATTTCCAGTTCTTTGCCACCACAAAAAAGAGAGCTGTTATTAGCATCTTGGAACATATAGGTTCTTTTCCTTTTCCCCAGTTTCCTTTGGAAACATATCCCACAATGGTATTGCTGGATCTCAGGGTACACACAGGAGCATCCTGCCCCGTTTTATTTTATTTTATTTATTAATTTTTTTGAAAAACCTTACCTTCCATCTTGGAGTCAATACTGTGTATTGGCTCCAAGGCAGATGAGTGGTAAGGGCTAGGCAGTGGGGGTTAAGTGACTTGTCCAGGGTCACACAGCTAGGTAGTGTCTGAGGCCAGATTTGAACCTAGGACCTCTTGTCTCTTCCCCCCCACTCATCATTTTAATACTCCATCCTAGATGGAACTTGCAGGGATGGTCTTTGAAGGCCTCTTACATAATGGACCATTCAAGTCTAGAGCTGAAACCCAGACAGACAACTTGATACATTAAATTGGAAGCCTTTCTCCATGTTTTTTTGTTTTTATGATGGTTGATGTTTTATTGGCATATTTTGCCTTTCCAGTACAAATATTTATACGTTGTACATGTATGCATATATACAGTTTATACATATATATAATATACATTGTACATCTATACTTTTTATACATTGATATGTTTCTTGCAACAAAATAAAAAAATTAAAGAGAACGAAGAAAACACACAAAACTTAAAACAGGCTTTCATTGAGCTTGCAATGTAATGGGGTGGGATAGGGATGTAAATGACATATACTCAGATAATTATGTCATAAAGGAGAGTGAGATGTTTATTATTTTTATTGTTGTTATTATTATTGTGTTTGGTATCATTTTGTACTCTCTGGGCATAATGTCAAATTGTTCTCCTAAATGGTTGAATCAGTTTGCAGTTTCACCAACAGTGTATTAGTGTGCCATTCTTCCACATCCCCTCTAATATTTGTCATTTTGCCTTTAATAATTTAATAAGTTCTCATCCCACCTTGAATTAATGTTAGTGAGGTTGTTCCTCAGATGACAAATAAATTGCCAGATCTGTGATTCAGGCATCTCCAGCTTGGGTTATCCTGTTAGAACTTCAATGGCCTAGTATTCGAGGACTTAGTCCCTCTTTAGACCACAGTGAAGTATTAGAGAAGTCAAGTGGGTAGCTAGATGGATATTTATTGGCTATATAATCCCAGGTAAATCATTTGGCCTGTGCCTGCCTCAGTTTTGCCATCTGTAAAATTAGGCACCTAGGTGGTGCAGTGTATAGTCAGGTCAGGAAGACTTGAATTCTAATCTTGCCTCAGACACTTTCTTATCTATGTGATCTTGGGCAAGTCATTTAAACCTGTTTGTCTCAGTTCCTCATCTGTAAAATGACCTGAAGAAGGAAATGGCAAAGAACTCCAGTATCTTTGCCAAGAAAACCTCAAATGGTGTCAAGAAAAATCAGATAAGACTGAACAGCAACAACAAAAAGATGGTACTATTATTATTATCATTAATACTACTGTTGCTAATGTCAAACATGATAATTATAATAGCAATTTATAGTTATTACAAATCTTATACCTTCAGAGCTTTTCTACATCCATTATCCCATTTGTTCCCCATAAGAATTCTATAAGAGAACTAAGTAAGGTATGATCATCCCCATTTTGTGGATGCTGTTGCTGAAGCAGCTGAGGCTCAGAAGGGACTAGATATCTTGCTGAGGTTTGCACAATAGGTTAGTGCTCGGGCTGGGACTCAACATTCAAACTTTGGTATTTTATGTTTTCACAGGATTTCCTGTCTGTAGCGTTTGATCCTGATGCCAGATGTGCTAAAAATAGCTAAGCCATACACATATGATCAGTGTACATGCTATTACTATGTACGATGTTCACCAGGTTCTGATCACTTTCCTCTGTATCAGTTCATGTAAATCTTTCTAGGAAAGCATCCTGTTCATTATTTCTTATAGCAGAATAGTATTCCATTACAGCCATATCCCACAGCTGGTTCAGCCATTCCTCAATGGATGGGCATCCCCAAAGAATTTCCAATTCTTTCCACAAAAAGAGCTGCTATTGATCTGTTTTGTTGTTATTAATAATAAACTTATGCCTGTTTTAAAAACCATTTGCACAGCAGGATCATAAAATAAGACCTGTCTTAGTCTCCTTAGAAGCTAGTGCCTTCCCCCAAACTAAAATTACTTTGTATATATTTTATACTTACTGGTTTATATCTTGTTTCTTTCCAATAAAATGAAAGCTTTTTGAAAATAGTGATTGTTTCATTTTTGTCTTTTTATCCCCTGTATATGATATGGTACTTGATGCATGTGCTTACCAAGTCCTTGTTGAAAGAATAAATGAATTATAGGATGCTGAGATTGTGGGGAAATCTTGATTAGTGATTAGGTCAAACCTTTGAGGTGAATTCCTCAAATCTGTGGTGAGTTAAACCAATGGTAGCAGAGCTTTCAGGGGAGTCTTTTTAGTTGGGATATAATAGTCTGTGGTTGCCATGTGGAAAAATAGGAAGACCTGCTTTCATTCATATACCTATTCCTTAGAGGGAACAGAGTGTCATAAATAGAAGATCCTGATGACCAGCAGCATTCCAAGAAAGGCAGTAAGGTATGGGAGAAAGAGTTCTGATCTAGAGATAGGAGGCTGAGGTTTTAATCCTGTTGTTTCTGGTGACTTACTGTGGGAGGCTGAGAAAATCACTCCCCCTTTGGTGACCTTAGTTTTCTTATCTGTAAAACTGGACAACAACTCTTTATCTGATCCCCTAATATTATTGTTTAGAATAATATATGGAAAACCACTTTGGATAATATTAAGTCCTGTATTCATATGTGGAGCTAATTGTATAAGCGTAAAGTTAGCGACAGATGCAGACCAGCTGTGGTGTGAATTAAGATAGAAAAGGATGGAAAGAAATCACCATTACTATCTTTGACTTGGATACTTTGACAGATCTTATTGATTTGGCTCTTCCCAAGATTGATGGCAGTATCCTTGACTCCTGGTTCTTGCCATCCATGTCTTCCTGTGAATTCTGGGATTTGCCTAGGACTCTGGAGGTTTGCTCAATATTTTGCAGTTATCTTGACCTTGGGATGTTCATATGTTGCCCCTCACTCCTGTTCTCTGATCAGCCTACTTCCTTTACCATTATCAACTACAAGTGCCTTTATGGTACTTATAATTCATAATCATGGAGCCATCATTAAGAGAATTTGGGGTGTAAATGCATTTTTGTTCCAAACATCATTGAAAGCACCACATAATTTCCCAAGTGATATCCAGCTTCATTCCTTATGGGTTGGCTCATTGCTTATCTGCAGGATGTCTAAAATACATGCACTGATAGAATTAACCACAAATTCAACTACATTCATAACCTGGGCAATATATTTTTTTTTATCCACTTTGTTTTTCCTGTATTGAGGAGCATTTTCCAGTGACTGAATTTTATTGAAGATACTCTCTAAGGCTCAATACAATCATCCTAGTGCCATTTATTAATAGACTTATGTGGAAAACTTTATCATTGATAGGGAACCCATCATCTGATTGAGCTCTTTGTACCCACCTTCTATTTGACTTCTCTTACAACTGCAGATTTTTCATGTGTTAAACAAGAGTAAATGATACTGGATTTAGAATCAAATGATTAGGTGTTTCTCATTCCTGAGTTTGCTACCTACTACCTGTATTAGGCAAATCTCCTCTCTGGAACTCAGTTTCCTTCTCTGTAAAATGATGTGATTGAATTAAATTTTGTAGTTTTTTTCCAGCTCTAAATTCATTGCTTCTTTAACCTTTTGAAAAGATGAGCTTTGGTGGCAAGAGTCCTAATGAGAGGGAACATGATTTCACTAATTCACTCATTGTTTATCTCACTTCTAAATAGCAGAAATGGTGCCCATTGTTTATCTTCCTTCTAAATGGAGAAAACGCATACTGGAAATACAACTAGGTTCCAATGATGCGTTGGCCCCTTCCCAGGGCAGTCACCAGAACGGGACTGCTTCAGTTGGCTGAAGAGCTGAAGAGAGGTGAGAGAGCAGAGCTCTTAAATTATGAGATTTGAAAATCCCATGTGATAGAGAAAAGAGGGTTGGTTGTCTTAAGGTTTAGGATTGGTCTTCTTCCTCCCTTCCCACCTCTCTATGAATCTAGGTATTGAATGGAATGAAGAAACTAGATGGAGGAGCTGTCAGGTGGAGACTTGCCTTTTTAATTTTTTGAGACTAGATTTTCTTATTTCAGACAGGCTAGATGTATAGAGGCCACTCATGGGTTTGATTGGTCCTGAATTTAACTGACTCTGTTTTTCTAACCTGGGTTAGTTTGTACCTCCTCAGGCAGACTGGTTGTCCTCTGCTCTTAGGGGCTCACCATAGTGATGTTGGATTTAGTGAGGACACCTGTTCAAATTTTGGCCCTTTTGTTGCTTAGCACCCCTGAACTCAAGCAAGCCCCTAGCCTCAGCCTCCCCTAGGAACAGGGATTACAGGTATGTGTCACTAATCCCTATTTGGGGGCCTGCTTTAAGACACTAGTAGACATATTCTAATTAGTGATAGTGGGATTTCTTTTGTAAGGAATCTAGATGCCATTGATCATTGCCCTATTTCCCCTTTATTGAACCATGGACTTGGGACTCTGAGTTGTATCTGATCCAGAGGACAGGAATTCACCCATACCAACCACATTTTACTCTAGTCCTTGGCAAACTGTGAAATTGGGAATTGTCTAGTGCTGTTAGGACTCAGTCTTATGGGATCAATCTGGGGTGGTCCTTTGAACAAGTTTTTGTTTATTTTTTGGTTTCAGTGGAGATGGAAACTGTGACTTTACCCTAAGCAGCTATAAACTCTTTGAGGGCAAGGACTGTGGTGTTTTTCATAAAGATGGAGTTAAGTGTAGGGTCTTGAACTTAGGTACTTAATAAATGCTTGTGATCTGTGTAGGTGATGGCCATGCAAAAGAAATCCTAGCTCTTTTGAAATATCTTTTGTTCAAGAAGCCAGAGAAATGTATGAAACATTTTAGGAAGATTTTAATCTGACTAACTAAAAGAAAACAAATTTGGGGCTTAAAGAGAAAAGAGGAATATATTAGCACATCCTGAAAAACCAGGGTTTTATGGTGATGACAATACAAGGCTATGTATGAGAAAGAAAGAGGGGTATTCTTCTACTGGGAGAGAGGTTGACCTAGATAACCTTTTGAAGTACCTTCAGTGAGGCAGCTACATAGTGCAATAGATAGAGTGCTGTGCCTAGAGTAAGGAAGACCTGAGTTCAAATCCAATTGCAACTCACTTAACTTTGCCTCAGTTTCCTCATCTGTAAAATGAGCTGGAGAAGGAAATGGCAAACCATTCCAGTATCTTTGCCAAGAAAACCCCAAATGGGGTCATGGAGAATAAGAGACAACTGAGATTGCTGAATAACAAAGAGGTGCCTTCCAATTCTGGTTCGTTATGTGGGGGTGAGACAAGTGGGGCAGGCTCCTTGGCAGTGCCTGAGGGAGGTCTCAAGCCAACTTCTCTCTTCCATGTGGATCAGCCAGTCAGCCTGGCACCAGACCATACTCTCCCCTGGCAGCCTGATAGGCACCCATTAATCCAGCTTCCCAGCTATTTTCATCATGTACTGTATTACCAAGGGCTCACTATGTCACCTCTCAGAGATTCAGGCCCTTAAATTATCAAATTAAGCCGCTCAAAATGGAAAACTCATCAGGACAAGTTAAACTAGTGCTCGGTTGTCTGGCCAACCTCCTACAGAGAAGCTCTTGAGCTCCCTGAATTCCCACCTTTCCCTTTTCTGCGCTATATAATACATTGTTTAGTCATTTCAGTCATGTCTGACTTCGTGACCCGATTTGGAGTTTTCTTGGCAAAGACACTGGAGTGATTTGCCATTTCCTTCTCTAGCTCATTTTACAGATGAAGGAATTGAGATCAACAGGGTTAAGTGACTTACCAACGGTCAAAAAGTTAGTAAGTGTTTGAGGCTAGATTTGAATTCTGATCCTCCTGATTCCAGACCTAGGGATCTATCCACTTCACCACCTAGCTGCTTTATATAACATAAACTACTTAGAGAGCAGTGGATTTGAAATCACAGGACTTGAGTGTAAATTGGGACTCTGCTACTTATTGTGTGACCGTGGGAAAGTCTCTTTCCCTTCTAAGTTCCAGTTTCCTTATCTATAAAATGAATGTCAAATCTCAGTTCCTTCTGCAGGCCTTTCTTGGCTCCTTCCCCCTTGCAGCTGCTAGTGCCTTCACCTCTGGCCTTACCTTCCATCTCCTCTGTATTTATCTTATGCGTCCCTAGTTATTTACTTGTTAGCTCCCCATTAGACCATGAGCTCCTTGACGTCCAAGACTGGTGTGGCCTTTCTATGTATCCCCTAGTGTGGTGATGGCAAACCTATGACACACGTGTCAGCACTGACACATGTAGCCATTTTTGATGACATGTGGCCTCACATGGCTGCAGACAGTCTGGGGTCTCATGCCGAGGATGAAACATTTGCTGTAGTGTAGTGTAGACACCCTATGCACTATAGAGGACAATTCTACCTACATTAATTTACCTTTTTTGGATTATTAAAAATAGTTATATTTTACAATTATACATTTTTGTTATTTAAGCTATAAATATCATGAAATTATGTTTTTTTCTCAAAGTGACACACCACTCCAGTTATGCTTGTTTTTTTTGGCAAATTTTGACATACCAAGCTCAAAAAGTTACCCATCCTAGCTTGTCCATGCTTAGCACTAGCGCAGTGATGGGCAAACTGCGGCCCCCTGAAATGTTCTATCTGGCCGCAGGACATTATTCCTAATCTGACTAATACAGTGAGTAGGATACAATACAATGAAACTTCGAAAGAGTTGCCTTAGAAACAGAGTGACAGATGAGCATTTCCTTTCCTTTGGCCCCCTCTTTAAAAAGTTTGCCCATCACTGCACTAGCACATAGTAAATGCCAAATAAATGTTGACTGCAGGAGTCAGCCTAGATGATCACTTTCTTTCTTTCTAGCTCTCAGTTCTATAATTCTTCTTAGAGACTGTAGAGAGGGCCTGGTTTTGGAGCTATGACGGGAGAGCTCAGACTGAGGCAGGAAGAGTAGCATCAGAAGAGTTCTAAGAACTTAATTACATCAGCTTTTTTGTGGCAGGAGATTAGCAATATCTTTAAGTGTGACCTTTGGCCCAGATTTGGCTGTTTGCATTTTGACTCTAGTGCAGACTTAAGGTCCATAACCTTTGGAGAGAGTTTTTACCTCGGGCCCCTAATATTTCCAGTATTTCAAAAATTGCTTTTAAATATATAGTTGTTTTTATTTGCAATCCTTTGTATTCATTTTATGCATTTAAAAACCCTTGCCCAAGACGGTGTCTAGCAGTGATGGGCAACCTTTTGAGGTTGGTGTGTCAAAATTTGCCAAAAAAATGAGCATAACTCGAGTGGTGTGTCACTTCGAGAAAAAAACACATAATTTTGTGATATTTATTGTTTAAATAGCAAAAATGTATAATTGTAATATATAACTGTATTTAATAAACCAAAATAGGTAAATTAATGTAGGTAGAGTTGTCATCTCTAGTGCACAGAGTGTCTACACTACACTACAGCAAATGTTTCATCCTCGGCCTGCGGCCCCGGCTGCATGTCATCAAAAATGGCTACATGTGTCATAGGTTTGCCATCACCGGTCTGTAGATTCTTCAGACTGCCAGGAACAGGCACCAGTGGCACCCACAAAGGTAAAGGACCCCTGGTCTAGACCCAGGGCTTGTGAGACATTTTATCCATGCTTGTTACATGTGTATGAAGTAGCCCAGAGAGCCTTTGATGACTTCAGACCCAGGCCAGCTTTAGTGTCTGAATCCCAGCACTGACATCATGGGCAAGTTGTTTCATCTTCTCTGAGCTAGATGGTTTCCCCATTCATATGATAGGGGCAATATAAGATTTACTGCCTCCTTTCCAGGGTTGTTATGAGACTCCAATGAAATAATAATTGTAAATGCTTTACAAACCTTAGAACGCCATATAAACACTAGCTATTAATTATTATTATTATTATTATTATTACTATCTGACGTCTCCTCCACAGAACTTTGGATTTATTTTTTGCACTCCTCTTGGGCCCGCCATCAGGAATTCAAATATGCCCCCAGACAATTCCTAGTGCGGTGACTCTGGGAAAGCCTCATCACCCTCATTTGTAAAATGAGCTGGAGAAGGATATGGCAAAACGCCCAATATCTTTGTCCAGAAAACCCCAAATCAAATGTGGTCAGGAAGAGTAAGACATGACTGAAAAATGACTGATCTGAAATGAATGTGTCCTGTTTACCTATTAGATGGTAACTGTACCATGAGGGCAATTACTATCATCTAATCTTTATATCTCCCCAAAAGCCTACCACAGGGCTCAGCCCAGAGGAGGTGCTTATTGTATGTTTGTTGAATTGAATTGAATCTAACTCAACCTCCTTATTAAAGAGATGAAGAAGAACCTGTCAGAGCAGGGAAGTGACTTTTACAAGATCATATAGTGAACAATGCCAAGCTGGCGAGAGTGGGGACAAGACAGATTAAAAACTGCATCATTGAATTTTGGAGGCTTTTGAACCTTTACTGTATGTAACATGTGGCACTTGTTTTATCAGGAAACAAATATCTCCAGGCCATAGAGAGTGGGAACTTCTGGTGTTAAAAATATGTGCATTTAATAGAATCCTCTTTTTCTGTTCTGCTTTGAATATGGAAATGCCCTTTTTGTGTTAAATTTGGAATAAAATAAATGGAATTAAAAATTCAGTAGCAACATGTTCATTTAGAAAATGCCATATTACAAAATGCCCTTTCTTACCCTCCCCTTATTGAGTCCTAGGTGGTTTGCTAGAATTTTTGTTCCTTGTCCAGCCTTGAAGTCTCATTACAGTTAGGAGAAAGAAATTCATTGTAGTAGACCATGTTTTTTCTAACTACTCATCTAGTGCTCTTTATTCCATGAAAGCATCACCTTTGTCTTTGTTGTGTTCAGTTGTTTTGGTCAGGTCTGACACTCTGTGACCCCATTTGGGGTTTTCTTGGCAAAGATACTGCAATGGTGTGCCATTTTCTTCTCTAGCTCATTTTACAGATAAGGAAAGTGAGGCAAACAGGGCTAAGTCTCTTGCTCAGGGTCATATAATTAGGAAATGTCTGAGGTTGGATTTGAACTCATGTCTATCTGACTGGCATTCTATCCATTGTGCCATATTTGTCTTTTCTTGCTATATAATTGTGGGTCAGTCACTTTCCTCTCCTGGACCTCATTTTCTTCATCTGTAAAATTTGGAGGATGAATTCCTTAATCTCTATAATCCCTTCCAGTTCTAAAATTCTCTTGTTTAGCTTTTATCAAGGTGGACCATTCTGTGTTGTGAGGTCCTTTTCATGTTTGCTGTGTTCTCTCAGTCTCTTTCTGCTTCCTCTAAAGGCAGACTTTCCCAATGGGGCTCTTCACGAATGCGCCCTTCTCGCCAGTTGGCTCATGGCTGAGGGCAGAACAAAGGTGCCTGCTGACCCCCTGATCCATCCACTCTGAAACTGGACCCAGCTGGCTTTATAAGGGTGCACTGAGTGCCTGCCTGTGAAGTCTGCTCCTGATCCCCAGCCTGCAGCCCTGAGGGTATCTTCTAAGCCCAGATGGGATCTTCTTCCTAAGGATTTTCTGTTCTTCTCTAAATGAATGGGCATTCTTAGTCCCCAGGTCCATTCTCATGAGCAAGCTGCTCCTTGTCTTCCTCAGTGCTTCCTATTTTGTTCTGTGAAGTAGAGTTTGAGCGAGAGATGACTTAATCATAGCCATGAGAGCATAGACATTTGGTACTTAAGGGACCTTGGAGATGACTGAATCAAATCCCCTCATTTTACAGTAGAGGAGATTGAGTTCCAGAGAAGGGAAAAGACTTGCCCAGGGTCATTTGTCAGAAGGGAAGTCTCTACTTCAGCCTCACTTACTCGCTCTTCCAATAATCCAAGTCCAGTGGCATGGCAGGAATCATGACTGATTATGGCCCTGGATTCAGTGGATGACCTTGGCATCCTCCCTGTCTGACCAAATTTTAAGCGCTCCACAATGCCTGCTGCTACCTTTGTGGCTATTGGAATAGA
This sequence comes from Gracilinanus agilis, assembly GCF_016433145.1. Lineage (NCBI taxonomy): Eukaryota > Metazoa > Chordata > Mammalia > Didelphimorphia > Didelphidae > Gracilinanus > Gracilinanus agilis. Next base: position 699,423,549 of record NC_058130.1, on the reverse strand, counting down.
TTGTTCCCCCTTCACTTGATCTGCCAGGGGAAGCCTTCACCTGCTTGGGGTAGGCACTCCTTTTCCCCTTTCTCCTTTCCCCTTTCCTTTCCTTTTTTTAAACCCTTACCCTTCGTTGTAGAGTCAATATTAACTATTAGTTCCCAGGCAGAAATGGGGTAAGGGTTAGACAATTAAGGTTAAGTGACTTGCAGAGGGTCACATAGCTAGGAAGTGGCTAGGGTTAGATTTGAATCCAGGACCTCCTGTATCCAGGCCTGGCACTCTATCCACTGAACCACTTGGCTCCCCCAACCTGCTTACATTGTTAAAAACTGTCAAACACCACATAGCTATCATTATTTACTATATTAGCAATTAAAATGTGTTAGTATTATTATGATTTTAATACTAAGATTTATATTAAGATTAAGAGTTTTGACCTTCTAACCCTTTGCAAGGGTCTTAGGGACTCATAGAAGTCTTCAGACTATTCTTTAATCTACACTAAATCATTTTCTATTGCAATGTCCTTTCTTGCTCTGGCATTCTGTATTTTCTGTTTTAAGAAGCTTTCTAGCTAACTAGAGGGGATAGTAACATCCTGAGGCCCTTGATTTTCTTGATAAACTGGGGTACTCTTGAAAGGATCTTCCTTCTTTCTCTCTATGGGCTCTTCTTCATCTGTCTCCCTCAATTAATAGGCTGGATAGGATATATATATAATAATTATGACATAATTATTATAATAATAAGTTAATATAGGTTAACTTATTTGGTCCTCTTAACCACCCTGTATTTTACAGAGAAGGAAACTAAGGCACATAGGGATTGTGGAATTTGCCCAAGGTCACACAACCAAGCAGTGTCTGAGGAGGATTCCAACTCAGTCTTTCTGATTTCTACACTCTCCTCACTTTGCTACTTAGCTGCCCCCCTTTAGTTAGTAGCATAGCCAGAATCTGAACCCCAGTCTTGTGCTTCCAAACTTAGTGCTCTCTTTACTGTACCATGTTTGGGACAGGCCTGGTTGGGGCTTTGTCTGAAGCCATGATTGGGGTTCATTGAGCATATTAGGAAACCTTTGCTGGAAGTTTGTGTAGGAGAAATGTAACCCCTATCTCTGGGGAATCTCTAGTTTGGAGGACATATTCTTTCATAGAGGATCTGATATGACCAGAGAGACACCCTGTACTCACATCAGCCTGGGTAGACATGACATTCATGCCCTGTACAGACAGATATGATGCTTAGGGAACATATCCTAGTGGATTGGGCAGGCTTGGTGCAGTGTCTGCAGTTGGGAGGCTTTTAATTCTGGATGTCTGCCATCTAAACAATAAGCCCTAGGACTCCAGTATTAGCCACACCATGGGACTTTTATTAGTCACAGAAAGGCCAGCATTGGGCAGCCTGGCTCCCTGCCCCTTTATGCCCTGGGGGCAGCTTGTGGGGCCTGCAGCAAGAGAAGCCATTAGACAAAGGACAGAAGGAGTCACTGACCAACCATCAGGGATTGTGTAAAAGCAGATAGGTTGTTGCACTGACCTCAGCATCATATTGCTAGGGAAAGGCTCAACATAAAACAACTTGACAAGAGAGCTCCTCTGGGCAAATGACAGAATCACAATCTCAAAAGTGAAGGGAGTTTTTTCCTGTGCTTATTGATAGTTTTGATTCCTTTATCTGAAAACTGCCTATTCATGTCCCTTGACCATTTATCAATTGAGGAAATGGCTTGCTTTTTTTATGATTGACTTAGCTCCTTATGAATTTGAGAAATTAGACCTTTGTCAGAGGTTTTTGTTATAAAGATTTTTTCCCCAATTTGTTGTTTCCCTTCAAATTTTGTTTGCATTGGTTTTGTTTCTACAAGACCTTTTTAATTTAATGTAATGAAAATTAAAAATGTAAAAAAATAAAAAAATTTTAAAAATAAATTATTAATTTTATATTTTATAATATTCTCTATCTCTTGCTTGGTCTTAAATTCTTTCCTTTCCCATAGATCTGACAGGTATACTATTCTATGTTCACCTTATTTACTTACAACTTCCCTCTTTATATTTAAGTTATTTACCCATTCTGAATTTATCTTGGTATAGGGTGTGAGATGTTGATCTAAACCTAATCTCTCCCATATTGTTTTCAATTTTCCCAGCAGTTTTTGTCAAAAAACAAAAGGTTCCTATCCCAAAAGCTGGGTTCTTTGGGTTTATTGTATACTATCTTACTGAGGTCATTTGCCCCAAGTCTGTTCCATTGATTTTCACCCTTCTGTCTTTTAGCCAATATCATATCGTTTTGATGATCACCGCTTTATAGTACAGTTTAAGATATGCTACTGCTACTAGGCCTCCATCCTTCACATTTTTTTTTATTAGACCCCTTGATAGTCTTGATCTTTTGTTCTTCCAAATGAACTTTGTTATAATTTTTTTCTAATTCTATGAAAAAGTTTCTTGGTAATTTGATAGGTATGGAACTGAATAAGCAAATTAGTTTGGGTAAGATTGTCATTTTTATTATATTAGATCATCCTATCCATGAGCAATTAATGTTTTCCAATTATTTAATTACTTAGATCTAGTTTTAATTGTGTGAAAAGTGTTTTGTAGTTGTGTTGGTATAATTCCTGTGTTTGTCTTGGTAAATAGATTCCTAAATATTTTATATTGTCTAGGACAGTGATGGGAAAACTATAGCCCCAGGCCAGATGTGACCCCCTGAAATGTTTTATCCCCTGGGCTGCAGGACATTATTCCTAATCTGACGAATACAATGAATAGGATGCAATACAATGAAACTTCGAAAGAGTTGCCTTAGAAACAGACTGACAGATGAGCATTTCCTTTCCTTTGGCCCCCTCTTTAAAAAGTTTGCCTTTGGGGAAGAGGGGGCCAAAGGAAAGGAAATGCTTATCTGTCAGTCTGTTTCTAAGGGACTCTTTCGAGGTTTCATTGTATTGCATCCTACTCATTGTATTCCTCAGATTAGGAATAATGTCCTGCAGCCCAGGGGATATAACATTTCAGGGGGCAGCATCTGGCCTGCAGGCTATAGTTTGCCCCACTGGTCTAGGATGATTTTAAATGCAATTTGTCTTTCTAACTCTTGTGGCTGAGTTGTGTTGGAAATATATGGAAATGCTGATGATTTGTGTGGGTTTATTTTGTATCATGCAACTTTGCTAAAGTTGTTGATTATTTCCACTAGCTTTTTTAGTTGATTTTCTAGGATTCTTTAAGTAGACTATCATATCATCTGCAAAGAGTGGTAGTTTAGTTTCCTCATTGCCTACTTTAATCCCTTCAATTTCTTTTTCTTTTCCAATTGCTACTGCTAGCATTTCTAGTACAGTGTTAAATGATTGAGGTCATAATGGGCATCCTTGCTTCACTCCTGCTCTTATTGGGAAGGCTTCTAACTTATCCCCATTTCAGATGATGCTTGCTGATGGTTTTGAATATATACTGTTTATTTTTTTTAGGAAAGGCCCATCTATTCCTATGCTTTCTAGTGTCTTCAATAGAAATGGGTGTTGTATTTTGTCAAAGGCTTTTTCTGCATCTATTGAGATAATCATGTGATTTCTGTTGGTTTGGTTATTGATATGGTCAATTATGTAGTAGGTTTTCCTAATATTAAACCATCCTTGCATTCCTGATATAAATCCCACCTGGTCATAGTGAATAATCTTTGTAATAATTTGCTCTAATCTTTTTGCTAGTATTTTATTTAAGATTTTTGCATCTGTGTTCATTAAGGAGATTGGTCAGTAGTTTTCTTTCTCTGTTTTCGGTCTGCCTGGCTTTGGAATCAGTATCATATTTGTGTCATAAAAGGAATTTGGTAAAACTCCTTCTTTGCTTATTTTGTCAATTAGTTTGTATAGTATTAGGATTAGTTGTTCCTTAAATGTTTGATAGAATTCACTTGTGAATCCATCTGGCCCTGGGGATTTTTCTTTGATGGCTTACTCAATTTTTTTTTCTGAGATGGGATTATTTAAGTATTCTATTTCCTCTTTTGTTAATCTAGGCAATTTATATTTTTGTAAATATTCACCCATTTCACCTAGATTGATATATTTATTGTCATATAATTGAGCAAAGTAGCTCTTAATAATTATCTTAATTTCCTCTTCATTAGAGGTAAGGTCACTCTTTTCATCTTTGATACTGTTAATTTGATTCTCTTCTTTCTTTTTTTTTTAAATTAGGTTAACCAGTACTTTATCTATTTTATTTGTTTTTTCAAAGTACCACCTCCTAGTCTTATTTATTAGTTCAAAAGTTCTTTTACTTTCAATTTATTAATTTCTCCTTTGATTTTTTTATGATTTCCAATTTAGGTTTTATCTGGGGATTTTTTTTTTTATTTTATTTTATTTTTTTTTTTTTTACATTTATTAATATTCATTTTTAACATGGTTACATGATTCATGCTCCTCCTTTCCCCTTCAACCCCCCCCC
>NC_058130.1:699390699-699414167 GCF_016433145.1 Gracilinanus agilis | reverse complement strand
TCAGGAACAGGTCCCGGAGCTGCTGATGACTCGATGGGTGCCCCAAACTTGCTCTATTTCTTTTTAGCTGGGTTCGGAGCTATAGGTGAGTGTGGAGGGGGTGGGGGTGGGGCGGTTGCTCAGCTCGCGATTGAGTGAGTGAGAGCCCTTTTTAGCTTGGAAATGTCTCGATTCCACGTACCTTCCACGCTGTGCCCTGTTGTGGGGTTCCTCCGTTCGTCTGGACTTGTTTTTATGTCCCCTTGAGGAGTTTTGTATGTTTCGGTCAGGAGAGGTTAAGAGCTGCTTCTTACTCTGCCGCCATCTTAACCCGGTCTATCTGGGGATTTTTAATTTGTTCTCTTTCTAGTTTTTTTTAAGTTGCATGCCCAATTCATTAACCTCTTCCCTCTCTGATTTGTCGATATAGGCACTCAGGGATAGAAATTTTCCCCTGAGTACTACTTTGGCTACATCCTATAGATTTTGATAAGTTGTTTTCTCATTGTCATTCTCTTCAATGAAATCAGTAATTGTTTCTTTAATTTGTTCTTTGACCTACTGGTTTTGAAAAATTAGATTATTTAGTTTCCAATTAATTTTAAATTTGCCTTTCCATAAGACCTTATTGATTATGATCTCAAAAAATTGCATTTATTATTTCTAGTTTCCTACATTTGTTTGCAATGTTTTTATGCCCTAGTTTATGGTCAGTCTTTGTATGTGTGTCATGTGCTGCTGTCTATTTCCCCTTAAGCTCCTTTAATTTCTCCTTTAGAAATCTGAATGCTGTACCATTTGGTGCCTATATGTTGAGTACTGGTATTTCTTCATTATTTATACTGCCATTCATCAAGATGTAATCATCTTCCTTATCTCTTTTAATGAGATCTATTTTTGCTTTAGCTTTGTCTGAAATCATAATTGCTACTCCTTCCTTCTTTGTCTCAGTTGTAGCCCAGTAAATTCTGCTCCACCCTTTTACTTTAACCCTATGTATGTCTATCTACCTCAAGTGTGTTTCTCATAGACAATATATGGTAGGATTCTTTTTTTTAATCCCTTCTGTTATCTGCTTCCTTTTTATGGGTGAGTGCATCCCATTCACATTCACAGTTATGATTACTGGCTGTGTATTCCACTCTATTTTGTCTTCCTCCTTTGATTCTACCTTTTCTCTTATCCCTTTTACCCTCCCCTCCTACTTTACACTTTTAGTCAGTCTCCCTCCTTTCCCCTCCCTAATGTTATTCCCCTTCCCACCCCTCCCTTCTTATTATTCCTCTCTTACTATAGTTCAGGGGTCTGCAACCTTTTTGGCTGTGAGAGCCATAAACACCACATTTTTTAAAATGTAATTTCGTGAGAGCTGTACAATATGTTTAACACTGAATACAAGTAAATATGTGCATTTTATGTAAGAACAACACTTTTAAGTACAATAAGTCTCTGACCTATTTTTAATAACATTATTATGTGCTAACCAATGATGAATAAAGTACATTAATGTGACTTCTGGTGCTGCAAGGTTTTGCTGATTATTAATCAAAATTATTTTGATTATTGTTCAAAAAACAAGACTTAATGGGCACTATAGTACTGATATAACTGCACACATACATATAAAACTCCTTTACACTAAGAAAATTGGTGAAATAAAGAGAGAAAAATTCAGGCAAGAATACTTTTTCCTCTCCCTCTCTCAAGTCAGGCATCAGGAGAAGAAAAAGCTGGCAGCCTGCTGGTTAAGCCATTTGGCCACATAAATTAAGTAGGGGATCAGGAGAAAATAACATGACTTGTGTGTAGGCATTAGTAAGTAGTGGGGGAGGAGGGTACCTTTACATGGAAAACTGGCCAGGACACATCACACAACATTTCCTGGTACAGGTGTTTATCAGTGCTGCCTATTCAATCATTCTGTATCAAATGAAACAACTACTGGGGAGAAATGCTTCTCACTAATGAAGCATATGTAAAGATGTAATCTGACTATAATTCCTCTTTAAGAGCAGGTAGAAAAGTTAAAAACAATAACAATCCCACAAATAGGGAGTGCAGACCCCATGAATGCACTGAGATAAAGCCATGTAAATCAGAGGCAAAGGGGTAGAGAATGTAGACAAAAGTGATCAATCACTATACAGAACCCCAAGATGTCAGTAATAGGTGTGGAAAGAGTAAAAGGAGGGCAGAAGGAGGAACACACAGCACACCTACCAAGCCTAACTAAAGACCAGGATTCGTCTCATGTGGCAATAACAATGAGGGAGCCTTCTATCTTAGAAGATATTTGAGGTACTGAAAGGATCATGTGACGTATCACGTGATGCACGATGTCATTCGTAAACTGTTAGTTACTGTGCCGAGGTTGACTTTATGGCTCCTGCAGAAAGAGCCATACGTTGCCGACCCCTGCTGTAGTGCCTTTTATATTATCTCCCAATGTCCCCATCCCTTGGATTTCTCCCCTCCCCACTAGGGCATGATACAATTCTCTGACCCAATGGATCTGACTGTTCTTCCCTCTCTGAGCCAATTCCAATGAGCGCAAGATTTAATTATTACCTGTTGCTAACCTCTTCCTCCCTTCCATTGTATTGTTCTCCTCCCTTCCTCCCCCATTCGCTTCTCTATGAAATATATATTTACCCCATTTTATCTTTTTTCCCCATTCTATTTAGTATTATCCTCTTTTTTTACTCCTAGTTTTTTATATTTTTTGACTTATTATCCTATACAATTTATCACTATACCCTCTAAGTATACTTCTTCTAGCTACCCTGATGAGTTCTGCCTTTCTGAAGTCCACGTTAGGAAGCTTTCTAGATCTTCCCTACCTGTGTTTTATTCCTTCAGGCCTAGACTGTTTTTCAGTCCTACTGAGGTCTCTGGTAAAAAGTGCACAAGTGAGAAATGTATTTTTCTGTTCTGTGTGACTGAATCTCTGTCTTGATATCTGGGTGACACTTCTTAGAAGAACAGCCTATTTGTGTGGGGTGGTGCTTGTGTTTTTGACTGTATTGTCCAGGTGGTCAAGCTGGGGAGCATTTTTGGAGCACCCTAGGTAGGCGTGCATGCCATGGTAGGTAGAGGGCACCAGCAGTGTGATGGACAGAGAGGGGTGTCAGAGAGGAGACCAGAGAAACAAGATACACCAGTTAGGAGGATGTTCTGTGGATAGACTAGAAGTTAAGAGGAAGGCATTTGCATTTTGGTGCTGGCATTTATGAGATATGTGACTTTTCTCTGGGGCTCAGTTACCTTATCTATTATCGTGATAACAATAATTAGCCCTCATATTTCGTGGGCTTGTTAGAAGGAAAGTTCTTTCTAAACCTTAAATTGCTATAAAAATGGGAGCTGCTGCTTTTATTATTATTATTAGGTCCAGAGGATGAGGTGAGAGGAAGTACTGGAGAATGTACCAGGACAGATGCAAGTAAGATCAAAGGAAGAACTTTCTGTTTTGCTTTTTAAATTTTATTTTATTTTTTTTCTCAATTACATGTAAAATATTTTTCACATTTTTTAAAAAGCTATCAAGGTGTAACCATGTTAACTTTTCAAAAAAATAAATATTAATAAATGCTTTAAAAAAAAAGCAAAAAAGCTATCAAGTTTAAGTGACTTGCCCAGGATTACAAAGCTAGTAAGTATCTGAGGCTAGATTTGAATTTAGGAAGCTGAATCTTTCTGACTCTAGGTCTGGCAGGCACATTACATGTAAAATTTTTTAAACATCCCTCTAAAAAAAGTTTTTGAGTTCCAAATATCTTTCTTCTTCTGAACCTCCTTCCATCACTCACTCCCTGCCTTTCTCACTCCCTGAGATAGCAAGCAGTCTGATATAGATTTTACATGTGCAATTGTATAAAATGTTTTCCTATATTAGTTTTTTGTGGAAAGTTTTTTGTGTCAGCTAAAAAAGGAGAAAAAATGAAATATAGTATGTTGCAGTCTGTATTTAGATTCCATTTCTTTCTCAGAGGACAGATAGCATTTTTCCTCTTAAATCTCAGGGATTGTCTTGTATCACTGTATTGTTAAGAATACCTAGGTCCTTTACAATTGTTTATCAAGAAATATTGCTGTACAATGTTCTTCTGATTCTGCTTACTGCACTTTGTACCAGTTCATGTAAGTCTTCCCAGAGTTTTTGGAAATCATCCTGCTTATCATTTCTTATAGCACAATAATATTCCTTAACTAACATATACCACAGCTTGTTCAGCCATTCCCCAACTGAGGGTTCAACCCCTCAATTTCTGTTCTTTGATGCCACCCAAAGAGCTGCAGTAAATATTTTTCTAGGTCCTTTTACTTAAAAAAAATTCTTTGGGATCTAAATCTAGTCAACCTCACATTAATTTTTAAAAATTTTGAGTTCTAAATTCTCTCCATCCTGCCAATCCTTTTTGAGAAGACAAGCAGTTTGCTATATATTATACATGTGCAGACATTAAAAACATATTTCCATGTTAGCCATGTTGCAAAAGAAAACAAGACAAAAAATCTCAAGAAAAATAAAATTTAAAAAATATACTTTGTTCTTTATTCAGACTTCATCAGTTCTTTCTCTGGAGGTGGATAGTATTTTTCATCATAATTCCTTTGGGATTGTCAAATCATTGTATTGCTCAGAATAGTGAAGTCATTCACAGCTAATCATTGTATAGTATTGTTGATACTATGTATGATGTTCTCTTGGGTTTTGCTTATGTTACTTTGTATCAGTTTATCTACATTTTCTCAGGTTTTTCTGAAAACACCCTGCTTGTCATTTCTTAAAGCACAATAGTATTCTATCCCAATCACATACTATAACTTTTTCAATCATATTCTAATTGATTGTCATCCTATCAATTTTCAAATTTTGGTTGCCACAAATAGAGCTGCTTTAAATATTTTTGTACACATAGGTCTTTTTCATTTTTCTTTTGATCTCTTTGGTATACAGACCTAGTAGTGATGTTGTTGGTTCAAAAGGTATACACAGTTTTATAGCTCCCTTTGAGCATAGTTCCATATTGTTCTCTAGAATGGTTGGCTCATTTCATGACTCCACCAACAGTGCATTAGTATCCAATTTTTTCACATCTGCTCCAACATTTGTCATTTTCCATTTCTGTCATATTAGCCAGTCTGATAAGTGTGAGGTGGTACCTCAGAATTGTTTTAATTTGCATTTCTCTAATAGTGATTTAGTGTTTTTTTTTTTTACATGACTGTAGATATTTTGATTTCTTCTCAAAACTCTCTGTTCCTATCCTTTGATCATTTTTTCAACTGCAGAATGATTTGTATTTGTCTTGATTCTCTATATATTTGAGAAATGAGGCCTTTATCAGAGAAACTTGCCATAACTCTCCCCCTCCCCTTCAATTTTCTGTCTTCCTTCTAGTATTGGCAGCATTTACTTTGTTTGTGCAAACTCTTTTTAATTTAATGTAATAAAATTTATTCATTTTACGTCTTAGAATGCTCTCTGTCTCTTGTTTGGTCCTAAATTCTTCACTTATTGATATATCTGACTAGTAAACTATCCTATGCTTCTCTATTTTGCTTATGATGTCACCCTTTATGTCTTAATCAAGTACCCATTTTGACATTATCGTGATATATGATGTGAGGTATCATTCTGTCAAAGAAAGCACTTTCCAGTTTTCTTAGCAGTTTTTGTCAGTGAGTTCTTGTCCCAAAAGCTTGAATCTTTAGGTTTATCAAGCATTAGATTATTGCGGTCGTTTTCTATTGTATATTGTGCACCTAATATCCATCCACCATTCTATTTCTTAGCCAATATCAGATCATTTTTATGAATACTACTTTTTAATATAGTTTTAGACCTGGTAGTACTAGGTTACCTTCCCTCACATTTTTTTCATTGATTCTCTCGATATTCTTGAGTTTTTGTTTTTCCAGATGAATTTTGTTATTTTAAAAATCTCTATAAAATAGTTTTTTTTTTGTAGTTTGCTGTGCTATTGAATAATTAATTTAGGTAGAATGGGTATTTTTTCATATTGGCTTGGCCTGCCCATGAGCAATTAATGTTTTTCCCCGTTTTTTTTTGCTTTATTTTATGAAAAATGTTTTGTAATTGTGTTCATATAGTTCCTGGGTTTGTCTTGGCTGGTAGACTTTTATATTTTATATTCTCTACAGTTTTTTTTTCAAATGAAGTTTCTCTTTTTGTCTCTTCCTGCTGGACTTTGTTGGTCACGTATAGAAATGCTGCTGATTTAGCTGAGTTAATTTTATATCAGGCAATTTTGCTGAAGTTGTTAATTATTTAAAATATTTTTGGTTCATTATCAGGATTCTCTGAGGGTACTATCATACTATCATATTATCTGCAAAGACTGATAGCTTCATTTCCTCATTTCCTGTTCTAATTCCTTCAATTTCTCTTTCTTTTCTTTTTTGCTATACCTACTATTTCTAGAATAATATTAAATGATGGTAGTGATAATGGGCATCCTTTTTTCACCCCTGATCTTACTGGTAAGGCTTCTAGTTTATCACTATTACAGATAATGCCTGCTGATGGTATTAGATAGATACTACTCTTCATTTTAAAGAAAGCTCCATTTATTACTCTGTTTTTTAATATTTTTTACTAGGAATGAATGTTGCATTTTGTCAGAAGCTTTTTCTGCATCTATTGAAATTATCATATGATTTTTATTGTTTTTGTTATTTTTATATGGCCAATTATGCTAATAGTTTTCCTAATATTGAACTAGCCTGGTATCAGTCCCACCTGTTCATAGTATATGAGCCTTGTGGTATATTGCCATAATCAATTTGCTAATATTTTTTATTAAAAATGTTTCCATTCATATTCATTAAGGAAATTTTTCTATAGTTTTCTTTCTCTTGTTTTTGCTCAGGGAAGAACTTTCTGTCAGGAAAGCTGTGATTACTTATTGGGCAATCTGAAAGAAGGCAATATTTGGGAGTGAATGGATTTGGGATCCTTACTATTACATGAAAGATCCTCTTCCCTGCCTGGGGTGAGGCAAATGAGGAGGACCTCTCACGTGGGGAGCCTTCATCCTTTTTTCTATGTCATTTTGAAAGAGGAGCTAGAACAAGGAGGTAGCAAAATCCCTATAGGAGAAGAGAAAGGATGGATTCTACATGTGGGTGTGCCTACGTCTGTATGTGTTTGTGTCTCTGTGGGTATAAATGTCTCTATGTGTCTGCTTCTGTGGGTGTGTATTATGTGAGTCTGTGTTTTGTCTGTGTCAATATGTGTATGTGTGAGCGTCTGCATATCTCTATTTATGCTCATGTGGAGTGCAGGGAAAGAGCCCGCTTGTGGAGTCAGGGGATCTGTTTTTTTTTTTTTTTAAACCCTAATCTTCTGTCTTAAACTCAATACTATGCTTTAGTTCTAAAGCAGAAGAGGGATAAGGGCTAAGTAATGGGGGGCTAAATGACTTGCCCAGGGTCACAGAGCTAGAAAGTGTCTAAGGTCAGATTTGAACCCAGGACCTGAACCCAGGTTTCTAGATCAGGCTCTCAATCCACTGAGCCATGTAACTGCCCTCAAGATTTAGGTTTAAACTCTGCCTCCAATTGCTTCTCACCACTTTTGACTTGACCAAGAAATATCCTCTCCCTAGGCCTCAGTTTTCTCATGTGTAAAGTCGAGATGTGGGACCAGATCCTAACTTCTGACTTCTGCAGTTCTTTCCTGCTCTCAATCTTTGATCTCTGATGGCATTTCTTTGTGCATGTACCTTTGTGTGTATCAGTGTCTGTCCTTGGGTGTCTGTCTGTGGGTCTGTGTCTGTATGAGTATGTCTGTGTCTGTGTGTGCATTTTTTTGTGCATTTCTGAGTGCAGGGGTATGTTCTGTGGGTCTTTCATGGGACTCTGAGGAAATAACTGTACTGATGGGCTGATGGATCTGTGTGCATAGGTTTTCATGCACAAAACTGTGTAGGTAGAGTCTTGTTAGGGTGGGAGGTAGGAGATGGGAATTGAAAAACAGATAGAGGCTGAGTTGGATGGGGAGAGAGAGACACCCCTTCCTATGGACTTAAGTCCTTCTTGGCAGGATGACCAGGTGAATCTTTGTCTGCTAAGTGGAAAGAAACTATGCTATCCCATCCCACCCCATATCATCTCATCCTGTCCTGTCCTGTCCCATCTCATCCTATCCTATCCTGCCCTGCCCCAGCCTATCCTGCCCTAAACTGTCCTATCACTTCCTAGCCTATCCTAATGTAGCCCGGCCTAGCCCAGCTTAACCCAGTTTTGCCCCGTTTAGCCTAGCTTATCCTGTCCTGTCTTGTCCTATCTTGTCCTAGCCGAGCCAACTATCCTAGGCTATAGTATCGTATCACAGACTCAGAGATTCAAGACCTTAAGCAAGCCACTAGTCTTCTCTTAGTAACCTCATCTGTAAAAGAGAGATAATAATACTTTCACTAACACTTGCAGAAGCAGTCAGGAAGGCCTGAATTCATATCTTATCTCAAACATTTGCTTTGTGATCCTGGGCCGGTCATTTAACCTTTCTTTGCCTCAGTTTCCTCATCTTTTAAATGAAGATAATAATTTCACCTACCTCTCAGTATTGTTTTGAGGATCAAATGAGATAATAATTGTAAAGCACCCAACAGTACCTGACACATAGAAGGTACTAGATAATTGTTAGCCATTATTACCTCCCTCACAGGGGTCCTGTGAGAAAGATACTTTGTAACTGGAAAAACCAGATAAAAAAATGGGCTATTTTTTCTTCTTTCTGTTGCTGGTTCTACTATTACTACAAAATTTAGAAACAGATTATTAAGTAGTATGAATTATTATTTATCACTAATATTATTTGAGACTAGCTTTATATGACTAGAAAATTGTTTAATTCAAAAGGCTCACTATAGAGGTCAGGTTTACTTTAGAGATGGCTCCAGGGAAGTTGTTGTAAGGAATACTTAGATCCCACCCAGTGTTTGTTTTGGGTCCATCCAAGGCTTGTGTTTGGGTTCCCCAAATCAGAATTGGGCTAGGAAGGGTACTGATGGGGGCAAGCCGTGGGTGAGAAGATAGAGAAGTCTATAGAGGGTGAATTGAACCCAGAGTGAAGTGAGAGGGATCAGAGTGGTCCTGACTAGGGAATCCACCAATCAGGAGAGCATACCTCTGGGCATAGGTTTGTTTTCCTAGGAGGAAGGGTATATCTCTTATCTTCTTTGAGGCAGGGACATGGATTAAGTGACCCCAGAAGGCCCTTTCTTGTCTTTCCCAGGCATCTCTTTTGTTCTTTATTAAATTTTCTCCTATTTGACTTTGCAGTTTCATCTTGCCCTTGAAAACCATACCCTTCCCAAAGAATTTGCCTTGGGGAGTACTTGTTTTCATTGCTGGGCATGTGATTTGTTTAGGGAGTATTGCCTTCTTTTTTCTTTTCTCCTAATGATGGTGACATAAGCTAAGGATGTAATAAGACCTCTGAAAACCAGGATAGTTCAAGGTTGAACTTCTGGCTTTCTATGTTTCAGGAGGAGAGATTTGAGAAAGTTCTGAGAAAAGATGGGGAAAAGAAGAGCTGTCTCAGAGGGAAAGTCTGTTGCCTGAGGAAACAGTAGATTCTCCCTCCCTCCCTCCTGAGGATCTTTAAGGTGAGACTAGAGGACTTTTTGTGGTCAGTATTGAGGAGGGGATTCTTGGACCAGTTGATCTCTGAGATCCATTCTTTCTCTGAGACTCTGTGATTGCATGACCTGAGAATCTGAAGGGGAAGTTGACTTAAAAGCAAGCATGGTCCAAGAGAAAGAGCTTAAGAGAAGGGACCAATATCACTCAGTCATTGTCATAAAGCATTTGTTAAGGAGGCCAGGTGGTTTGCAAAACACTGAGAAAACAGACAAACAAAAAGCCCAAATCTATACCTGTCCTCACGGAGTATACATTTTAGTGGGAAGAAACAAAATATAAAAAATTAGTTATTATTCATTTGGGCAGGTAGATGGTACAGTGGATAGAATATCTGTCCTGGAGTCTGGAAGACATGAGTTCCAGTATGACCCAGAGCAAGTAATTTCCCATTCCTTGTTTCAGTTTCCTCATCTATAAAATGTGTTGGAGAAGGAAATGTCATACCACTCTAGCATCTCTGTCAAGAAAACTCCAAATGGGTTCACTAGTATATGGCATGATAAAAAAAAAAATAAAAATGACTAAACAACAGCAAATTATTGATTTAGTGCTAGAAGTTAGTTACCTTGGAGGCCATCCAGTCCAATCCCCTTATGTTACAGATAAAGAAGCTGAGATTTCACTTGCCCATCAGCACTAGTAGTTTTGGGTCTAACCAGCCCTGTGATGGTGAACAACTTACATCCTCTACTTAATCTGATACCCACATTCCACTTCTATTACCAAATGAGAGGTTGGACTCAATCTCTCAGGCTCTAACATTATGTAAAATGTGATGGTAAGCATTGTGGATTTGAGATCAGGGGAGGCCTGAACATTGGTGTGTCTGTAAGCTATTAAAAAAAAAAACTGAGCCATGACTTTGGGGACAGCTTGCATGTAGTCTTTTTGCTAACTTCATATCACTAGAATAGATAAATTTTGGCTGCTATTTTTGTCATCATCATCATCATTATTGAAATTCTCAGAATTGGAATTCAAGGAATATAATTGCAAATTGTTCTAATGAGGAAGAAAAGGACTTTTTTTTTATAGTTAATCTAGGAGCAATTGAATTCAATTAAGCTTAGAGCAGTTTAATTCAACAGACTTATTTTGTGCCCACTATGTGCAAGGCACTGTGTGTGTTGGTGCTCCAATTGCAGAGGCAAAGAAGCTTATGTTCTGCTGTGTGTGTGTGTGTATAACAATATACATATATTGTTAAAAGAATAAAGAGAGGGAGATATATTTATGCTCTGTTCTTCTTTCTTTGTATCCCCTCCTATTACTACTATGCTATCTCCCTATAGATCTTCCTTCTAGATATTAGAGGATGGATGGTGTGTAAATCTTGGGGATAGTGTAAATGAAGGAGGGATCAGGAGCCCAAGGCCTAAGCCAGCTATAGTTAGTGAAGGAGGAACACCCACTCCTCTCACAATAGCTATAGATATAATCTATCCATCTTTTCTCTTTGACAGGCTTGGTTGGTTAAGCCTGTCAGTGGCTTCCTTATAACAGTTGCCCAGGTTGGGACCCCTTGAGAGGCTAGGTAGATGGTTAACCTCACTAGGCCCAACCTGAGGTTAAATTAATTGTTAATAGGCTAGTGATTGGCTTTGGAAATGTTAGTATCTGACTGCGTATTGATTCTCCCTTCCTAAGAGCTGTGATAGAATAACCATTCAGGAAGGTACTTGTTGGTAAATCACTGTATTAACTATTAATGGGGAAAGGATAACAAGGTAATAGGTTTGGGGATTGGAAACCCTATTGCTATTGTTTGGCTACTAAGCTAATTGTTGATCAGGACAGGAGATTGCTAGGCTGGTAGAGGCTTGAGGTCTTCACCCTCTTACTAACTCTGACCTGACCTGGCTGCAGCCAAGTCAGAGAATAGGGATGGCTATTGATGTAGATGCTGATTGATAGTCTGTATATTCTCTCAGCTCTACTACCAATAATATTGATAGATCACTAGCTCTCTCTCAGTCAAGCACAGGTCACATGTTCAGGTTCAGGCCTACCCTCTTCTTCTTCTTCCACCCTTCACCTCCCTCTGTCCCAGTTCTTGCTCCAAGGGAAGTTTGCTCAAGTCTCAGCTCTGAGTTCTGAGATCTCAACTGTAGTTTCTACTGGGTATTTATAGGGTAGGACCAACCAACTCCTGCCCCTGGCTCACAGCATCTGGGAACATTGCGAATTCTCAACTGCCATCCCTGTCAGTCAAGGTGGCATCCAACTTATCCCAGATAATGATTTTTATACATACATATATATATATATATATATATATATATGGAGAGAGAGAGAGAGAGAGAGAGAGAAAGAGAAATATGTACAGAAATACACACAGTACATTCACAAGAATGGGAGCTGAGCCTCTCATGGAGATGAGTATTCCAAGAGTTATTTTTTCCTCCAGTCCACAACTTTATTGGGAACTCCAGGTACATACACATGGGTACATACACATGCTCAAACACTCATATTCATTCACACAGTCACACACACACAGACATGCACATTCACACACACACAAAGAGCATCACTGCCATGGCAGCAGGATTACAAGGGTCTGTGACACTAGACACAGGGAAACCCCCTCCTGATCCTGGCCAGGGTTGTGGTCCCACAATCCCAGATGGTAAGCTCAGAGCATTTGCTGGGGATTAGAGGGAGAGAAGAGAGGGGCAGGGGCAGGAGAGTGGGGTGGTCAGGTCTGTGCTTTAGGAGTATCCATTTATCAGTTGTGTAGAGAATGGATTGAAGTGGGGAGAGGCTAGAAGTAGGGAGACCAGTTTGGGAAACTTTTGCCAAAGTCCAGTTGAGAAGTGATGATAATAGCATAACCTAAGATGATGGCTATCTGGGTAGAGAGGAAGGGATGGGGAAGAGACATATCATAGAAGTATATTCCATAAGTTTTGGCAGCTGATTGGATACAAGGTGATAGCAAAGAGTTGAGGAAAATTCCTCAATTGTAAATCAAATTTCATAAGGATTGTTGCTGTTTCCTTGACAAAAGTAGAGAAGTTGGGAAGAGTGGTCAGTTTCAGGAAAACATTAATGAGTTCCGTTTTGTTCATGCTGAGTTTGAGATGCTTATAGCCATCTGAGTAGATGTCTAGTAGTCAGTTGGTGACATGGGACTATGGATGAGGAAATAAAAGGGTTGAATATCCTAGAGCCCATATCACCAATCACCTGCTACTGGACATCATCACAGAGTTAGCTGGTCATTGAACTTATGGGAGCTGATATGGTTGCCAAGAGAGAGAAGGAAGAAACATGATGATTTAGCAAAGGAGAGTGAGAATGAATTGTCAGAGAACTGGGAAAACAGTGTCAGAAAATCTTAGGAGTTAGTATCTGGGAGGAGGAGATGTTCAACAGTCTCAAATGTTGCAGATAGGTCAAAAAGGATGAGAAGATTGAAAAGAGCCATTAAATTAGTGGGACACGAGGAAGTAAAAAGAATGCGTGAGACAATTTTTCTAGGAGTTTGACTGTGAAAGTAAAAAGATAGAAGATGGTAGCTTGAGAGGACAGCAGGTCAAGTGAAACCTTTTTAAAGATGGAATAGGTTGGGCATATTTATAGGTAATGGTAACAGGGAAAGAGTCAATCTCTAAAGAAAGACTGAAAATTAAAGAAAGAGAGAATATGATCAGAGAGCTTAGTTTTCAGAGGGAATATGATAGGATGAGATCAAGAGAAAAAATAGAGGTGGATGCTAGAAGAAAACCAAAGAAAAGACCCCTGCTGCTGCTTGGGATGGTCTAGATGATGATAAGAAGTGACAGATAGAAAGAGAAACTTCTTGTGGTCAAGAAAAACATCCTTTGAACTGGGAAACCACAAATGGTTAACAGAGAATTGAAATTTAAGATGGAGATGGCAGAAGGGCATCTAGCTGCCTTTAGTGTATTCATATCGCTAGGCTTGGAAGCAGATGATCACATCTTCCAACACTGAAAAGGAGACTGTAAAATATGATTGCTGAGTTGCTGTCAATGGTCTTTGAAGAGAGCAGAAAGAATTTCAGACAGGGATATAGTTAAGAAGGGCAGTGTTGGTAGGACCCTGTAATATTTTCTATATACTTAAAAAGAAAACAAATAAACTGTATGTACATGGTATATTTACTTTTTCATATCCAATCACCTTTTTCTGCTCTTCTTTGTGTTTGAAAATGTTCTGATTTGTTGATGACTGTCCAATTTTATAATAAAAAAAACTCATCATGGTGAAAAGGAGAGACATAAGACTGGGAATAGACAGAAGTTGTCACAATTTTTTAAAGGGGGAAGAGGTTGAATTCTTTAAATTATAAGCCATTGAGTTTGACAATTTCTGGCAAAATTTGAGACTGAATTATTAAAGGGATAGTTTGGGAGCACTTAGAAATGGAAGTGGTGATTACTATAAGCCAGCATGACTTCATCAAGAGCAGACCATGCCAGACTAACCTCATTCCCTTTCCTGATAGGGTAACTAAATTGGTAGCTCATAGAACTGCTGTAGACATAGTAATACCTGAATTTCATCAAAGCATTTGACAGAATCTGTCACAATATCTTTGTGGACCAGAATGAGATATATAGGCTAGGCAGATAGAAAAATTAAGGTGGATACGTAACCCTCGAATAACTGAACTCAAAGAATGGTGACTAATGGATTGATTTTGACCTAGAAGAAAATCTCTGTCAGTAACTTCAGGATTCTGTGCCTGTGCTGTTCAGAATTTTTTGTCAATGACTTAGGGAAAAGTTCATCACATTTTTAAGTGACACAAAGTTGGGAGAAATAATTAACATATTGGGTTACAGAATTTGTCAAGTCAGCAAATGTTTATTAAGTTTTTATCTGTTAGTGGCTTGTCTCAGATTAAATGGAGGAAAGTTATGTATTAGTAGACAGGAAATATTTGGAGGGACCAGATTGTGAAGAGCTTTAAAAGCAAAACAGAAGATTTTCTATTTGGTCCTGGAGGTAATGGGGAACCACTAGATTTTATTGGGTAGGAGAATGACATGGCCAGACATGAACTTTAGGAAGATTGCTTTGGCAGAGTGGATGGATTGGAGTGGGGAGAGACCTCAGGTGGGACATCAGTTAGAAGAAGGCTATTGGGATAGTCTCGATGTGACATGAGAAGGCCCTGCACCCCAGTGGGAGCAGGGTCAGAAGAAAGGGAGGTTTTGTAGCAAGGAACTTCTGGACAAGATAGAGAACAGCTTGAGTGACAGGATTGTTGATTACAGAATTTGGAATTCACCCAGGGTGGCATGAGCCAAGGGCAAAAAGACAGTTGGACCACCTCTATAAAAGCCCATGGACTGAGCCACCCAGGACCTCAGTTTTGAGGAAGGGGACCTTGGGAGTGGTTGGCAAAAGGGTGGGTAGACCATAGACCTGCTAATCCAGCATCCATATCTCAATATCACAAGAAGCTTCATTCACCTTACCACTATATTGAGCTGAGAGACAAGAACAGCACAGCTGCTAAGAAAAACATCACTATCCCTCCCTTCCTTTGGTTCAGGCCAAGGTTGGGCCAGACCAGGGACTGTGAGGGGGAAGAGTCTCCAGCCAGTGTCAACTTGCTGCTCTTGAATATAAACCACCTTAGTTCATAGACTTAGTATAGCATTTCCCAACACCTCTTTCCTTGTCCTGTTTTACCCTTTGAGTTAAGCAATAAACCCTGTTACATCTTAATCCCAGTGAAGACTGGCATTCCTTCCCAGGTTAGTAAACATCTACAGCTATAGGAAAAGGGATTTATCAAATCGCAGTCAGCAAAATAGCATTATCCATTTAACACAACAACAACCAGCCCATAACCAACCTTATCATCAAACCCAACCCCAAGTCAGGAAGCTAGAGGAGCTGTTGAACATACATATAGCCCCTCACTGGATACTTGGCTTGGGCACTGTTAAGAGGCAAGGGCTTGGCTAAGCTGAACACCCATAAGCCCTGGTGATTACCGTCTCATCTTGGTGATCACACAGGCAGCTCTATCCATCACTCAGCCTTAGATTCTCCCACTATCTGAGGATCTAGGCTAGTCAGGCCCAGCTCATTGAGCTAGTAGCCCCATAGTGCCTTTTAACAGTGTGCAGTAGATGTCATGAAGGTAGAGATTGGATATTTGGAGTGAGAGAGAGAAAGATTGAGACACCTGGGTTGTGAGCCTGTCTGACTGGCAGGATGGTTGTATCCTCTAGAGGAGCTTCTATAGGGAAGCTGAGAAGAAGAAATGGTCTAAGGGGAAAGACGAGTTCAGTTCTGGACATGTTGAGTTTAAGATTTCTCTTGGTCATTCGTTCATTTTTGAAATGTCCAGTAGTCATTTAGAGAAGTGACTGAAGGTCAGGAGAGAGGTCTTGTCTATATAAATAGATCTCAAAATCATCTACATAGAGATAATAATTGAATCTCTGGGAGCTCATGAGATCATGAATCAAAATAGAAAAGAAGAGAAGAGGGCCTAGGACAGAGCCTTGGATGATATCCATGGTTAGTGGGAGTGATGTGGAGAAGGATTCAGCAAAGGATACTGAGAATGAATAGTCAGACAGGTAGGAGTAAAACTAGGAGAGAATAATGTGATATCAGGATCCCAAAAACTTTAGATAAGCCAGAATATTGGGCCAAATCTAATAAAGTGATTTTTGGTAGGCCTGAATGCAAAATCCTGCACTGATGTTCAAGTAATTAGCTAACTCTCTCTCTTTTTCTCCCTCTCTCTCTCTCTCTGTGTATCTCTCTCTGTCTCTGTCTCTCTCCTTTATCTTCTGTCTTAGAATCAGTAATAAGTATTGGTTTCAAGGCAGAAGAGCAGTAAGAGCTAGGTAATGTAGTTTAAGTGACTTGCCCGGGGTCACAGAGCTAGGAAGCATCTGAGGAGCTCCTGACTCCAGGTCTGGCTCTCTTTCCACAGAGCCACCCAGCTGCTCCTGTTCTTCTTTTCCAGGTTATTCTCATGGAAAGAGTTTGAGCCTTGGAGTTGGGAGAGACATTAGACTTGTATCATGGCAGAGATGTCTATTAGCCAAGTTACTTCCTCACTCAGAGTTTCACTTTTCTCATCTCATCAGTAAATTGGAGATAATAAATCATGCTCTACCCATCTCAGTTTTTGTGAGGAAGTGCTCTGTAAACCCTAAACTCTGTTATTATTTCTTATAGGACATATGGTCTTTATTATTGTCTTATTAGTTCTTGAGAAATAAAGAGTTGGGGATCTAATGAGGGTGGTAGAGGTGAAATGGACCTGACAGGATGGATTTATTCTATCCCCTTTGCTGCTTTTGGCATGGAGGAGTAGGAGATTCAGTCTTTCCTTAGTGTTGTGAGTGGAGCAGAATGAGTACATTTTAATAAGCCTGCCATGCCATCAGGAAGCTTTTTGATTGGATGGCAGTGATTGAGCTCTATCTAACTTATTACTAGGGTACTAGGGGGGACCCAAATTAGGATATTGAAGGATTATTAATTCAGAACTGGGAAGATCCTCAACCTCTTTATATTACAGATAAAGAAATTAGCCTGGAAAACGAAGTGACTTGCAGAGGGCCTTCAAATCTAATGCCCTAGCTAGGTGATACAGTGAAAAGAATGCCTGGTCTGGAATCAGGAAGCCTAAAGTTCATATGTGACCTCACACACTCAGTAATTGTGTGACCCTGGCTAAGTCCCTTAACTCCATTTGCCTCAGTTTCTTCATTGGTCAAATGAACTGGAGAAGGAAATGGCAAATCACTCTAGTACCTTTGCCAAGAAAATCTCAAATGGGATCCCAAAGAGCTGAACACAATTGAAACGATTAAACAACCACCACTGCCCTTTGCTTAGGACTCTGCTACCTCATTAGAGAAGACTTCCTCTGTATCCAGGCAGGATTTGGACTGTTTCTTGAAGGTTGGATTGCTCTGTAATCTTGAAATACCTTAAACAAGGAAGCTATTGCTGATATTCTTTCTGTGGCTCAGAGGACACGGAAGATGAAGGCAAAGGCTTTGGGTTTAAATCTTGGCTTTGCAAGTCACTTGATTTCTCTGGGCCAGTTTCCTTATTTATAATATGAAGGAATTAAAAAGAAGCCATCTGAGGCTCCCCTTAGCTGTAGATCACTGGTGCTCTGACCATTTGATTTGGGCTCTCCCTAACTTCAGTAAGCAAGAGGGAACTTAATCACTTAAATCATGGGACATCACGAGCCCAGGAGAGTCTCCCTTGCAGTGTGATTCAGAGGCTGTTGGCATAAACCCGTGGTGAGTATGAGCAAGCCTGTTATTGGTGATCACTTACATAGCACAAGAGATTAGAAGACATCATCCAGGTCATGTGTGTTGCTGGAGAGATAATGAATGGACTGCTGAAGCACCAAACCCGTATTGACAAAATATACAGGAACCCCCAGAAGGCCTTTAGTGCACTGATAACTCTTTAGAGAATTTGAGGGTAGACATTCCAGACAACAATAGTCACCCAATGAGAGGCTGGGGAGGAGTTGTAATGTAGGTTGGCCTGAAGTCGAGGAGTTCATGGATCCATTGAAATGTAGTTAGAATTACCCTGAACCCTTAGGACTGTCACTTCCCTGGGCTGTTATAGGAAAGTTGAACCCAAGCCCTTTGATTTTTCCTAAAGATCCCTTTGCAGAGGTTCTCCACCTGGGGTCTATGAACTTTCTTTAAAAAAAAATTGATAACCTCATCCCAGTAGAATTCTTTTTATAATCTTTATAATTTTAATTTCATGCATTTAAAAACATAATTCTGATAAAGGGTTCACAGGCTTTGATAGATTTTTGTATCCCCAGTACTTAGCTTAGTGCCTGGTTCACATAGTAGGCACTTATAAATATTTACTGATTGATTTATGATTGACTGCCAAAGGGCACCATGAGAAATGAAGGCACTCCTGCACTAGGGCTTGAAGCTTTTTTCTCATTTTACATCCATCCTTGCTGTGTTCTCAAAGGCTCTGATCTTGGTGGCTTGAAAAGAACAGATCAGTTTTCTCATCTGTAAAATGTAGGGGTTGGTCTAGAGATGATCTTTAGGGTCCCTTCAGCTCTAAGTCTTGTGATCATTTGGGGGCAGAAAAAGAGCTAAGCAGCCCCTTGGGCCCCTTAGGCTCCCAGGGTACAGATACCCTGCTGTGGGGCTAGCAAATGGGTTGGGTGAAGTGGCCGGTTGTGGGCGTTTTCAGCTCTTCCTGTTTCCTCCTTCTTGCCGTAAACAGGATCTTGGCGGTTATCCAGTCAAGGCAGGGGCTTTTTGGTAGAGAACAAACAGCCCCCTTTACACTGCCAGCGTCCCACTGGAAAGGAATGGGTCCTGGTGCCAGGGAATTGGGATGAAGCCTGTCTCCCCCTGAGGAGACTGGAGGGAGCTAGTAGTCAAGCCAGCCCTTGGTGTCTCCAGGCTGCTTGGCAGGTGGCTGTGACTAAGGATCAGGGTGAACAGGCCAATCCAGTCTCCCAGGTCATTGTCTGGGCCCTCCTCTCTATCCCCTTTCCTCCCACTTGGCCCAATTGGGCCTTCCTCAGGGGGCTTTCATAGATTCCATTTCCGCTCCACCCCTTAGGCCCCAGATGCCAAGCTTCCACTTAGAGGGGACCAGAAAGATCTTTAAAAACTCCTATGATTTCCTGTTCCTCTCCAGATATCCAACAGACCTCTCCCTCTTCCACTCCCCCCTCCCCATTATGACCTGCTTTATTGTCATTTGACTTAAAATTATAGTTGCAAAGCCTGTCTTATATAGAAATCCTAACTCCCACAATGTTCTTAATGAGTGGTCCTTCAACTTCTTGAAAAATTTCAATGATGGGAAACTAATCACGTTCTAAGACAGCCTGTTTTACTTTGGGATAAATGCGCTGTCATACTAATTTTTTTTTCTTTTTACAATTGAGAGGGACTCTCTCCCTTTAATTTGTACCCATTGCTCTTAGTTCTACTATCTGAGACCAGAAACAACAGGTCTTGTCCTTTCATATGCTGGATATCGATTCCCCACTTTAAAGCCTGTCCTTGATGCTTCCTAGTTGTAAGGCAGGAGCCTGGGCTGTGGAAGGCTTTGTTAGCAGAATGTACACTTTGGTAGGGGCTACCCAGTAAGAAAGGTTAATGAGGATGAACTTCTGATGTGCTGTATGTTGGCATTTGTGGAATACTGGAAGAAATGACATCTAATTTTGCAGAGCTGTAAGACTCTGGAGAACAGGGCAAATGTGCTCGCCTTTAAAAAATGGAAGAGAATGATAGCTGCACACTGAAATCCAGTGAGCTTGATTTTGATTCTGGGGAATGTTGTCACATGGATTATTAAAAAGATGGTTAATGGACATTTAGGAGAAGTTTTTAGAAAGAACCAAAACAACTACATTTAGAATTAGATCATGCCAGACTTTATTTATTTTTGGGGGGAGGTTTAGTTTACTAAGCTACAAGATTAGGGATCTTCTAGGATTCAGCAATCAAGGAATGATTTAGATATACTTTACCTAGATTTTATTGTCAAGATTTAAAAAAAAAATTGTTATTCTGAACTTGATGAATGTCAATAAACATGTACATTTCTACATACCAAGAACAGACAAAAAAGATTGTATGTCATGCAGATTTTGATAAGGTATCTCATACTGTTAATGTAGAAAAGATAGAGAGGTGTGAACAAAACAAAAATAAAATCTAATACATTTAGAACTGACTGGTCACACTCCAGGGGTTATCATTCATGGTTTCTTGTCAGATCATAAGGAGGTCTTCAGTGGTGTGATTCAGGGTTCTATGCTTAGCCCTTTGCTGTTATAACATTTGTTTGCATCTTAGGTAAAGGCATAGATAGTATGTTCTTCATATTTGTGAGTGACAGAAAGCTAAGAAGAGAGCTAATATGTTAGGATCCAAAAGCAATCCTGATTGGCTAGAACATTGGGCTGACTAATATAATATAGTGGTGGTAAATGTAAAATTTCATAGTTGTGTTCAAGAAATCACTTTCACAAATATAAGCATTAGATAGTTTTTTGTTTAGGGGGGAAAGGTAACTGGATGTTCGAGTCATACTGCAAGCTTAATATAAGTCATTGGAATGATGAGACAGCCTAAGAAACTGATGAAACCTCAGATTGTTAAGAGAGGAACAGCTTCTAGGAATCAAAGTTCTACTAGAATATATCTCGATCAGATCTCATCTGGGATATTTTGTTCAGTTTGGGACATTACATTTTTGGAAGGTCATTGATAAGCTGAAGAGTAACCAGAGGAAGAGAGCCAGATCAATGAAGCATCTTAGGTCTGTTCCAAATGGAGATTATTTGAAGGAACTGGGGGTACATAGGTGAGAGAAGAGAAGATTCAGGGAGAACATGATCACACTCTTCAAGTGTTTGAAAGGCTGCAAAGGAAAAGGAATTAGGCTTGTTCTGTTCAGGCAGATCATGGGGCAGTGAGTAGAAATTGCAAAGGGGTAGCTTCAGATAACATAACAAAAAAACTTCCTAATAATCAGAGTTGTCCAAAAGTATATTTGACTTCCTTAGGAAGGAGTGGGATCCCTCTAACTGGAGCTTTTCAAGCAAAGGCTGGATGATTTTTCCAAATATGTTATAGAGGAAATTCTTCCTTTATGTTGGGCCAGATTGCCACCAAAAGTCCCTTCCTACTCAGAAATTTGGTAGTTTCTAAAAGATTTGTCTCACAAATTAGCTACCAGGGGGTAGATTTTTTTTTGTTTTAGCCAGAGCAAATCATGAAGATTATCGAGACTTGTAGGGGTTGTAATCTGTATTGGTGAAAGGAAGATCATGATAGAAATTGATGAGACCCAGGAAGGTAAGTGACTTCACTCAAAGTCATATGGCCAGTCAGTGGCAGAATTTGGATCAGATCCTCGGTTTCTTGATACATAGTCTGACAGTGGACCAATGTTCCACACCTGTTCTCTGCATGGACTAACACGAATACATATTTAGTGACTTCTCATTGTCTCAAGGCTGGAATGCCTACCCAAAATTAGCTCCTTCTTATCTCCCCTGTGCCTTGCTCAGGTTAGGCCCTTCATTTTTTCAACACCAGAGGCATTTGTTTTATTTCAATTCAATGAACATTTATTAAGTATTTTAAAGTATTTTAAAGCAGTCTTCTTATACCTTGCTCCTAACACAGTTACTTTTTTGATTCAGTTTTGCTTACCTCTTGACTCTTCAGTGAACAAGATACTCCATCTCTCAGCTTTGGCCATTTTTCTAACTGTCTGCCATGTCTGGCATACTCTTCCTTCTCTGCTGTGACTACTAACCTCTCTAGCTTCCTTTAAGTTCCACCTTTTTATTGGAAGCCTTCCCCCAGCCCCTTTTAATTCCAATGCATTCCTTCTTTTAATTATTTCATATTTATCCTGTATATAACTTCATTTGTTTATGCTTGTTTGCATGTTTTCTCCTCCATTAGATTATAAGCCTCTTGAGGGCAGGGACTGTCTTTTTGCTTCTTTTTTGTATCCACAGTGCCTAGGAACAAAGCAGGGGCTTAATACATATCTATAGATTGATTGTATGCAAGACACTGGGGAAAAGAGGTGGTTCAGTGCATAAACTGTTGGGCCCAGAGTCAGGAAGACTTAAAGGGGGTCATGAAGAATTGGACATGTTTGAAATAATTGAACACAAATAAGTACTTTAAAAGTCAGAGATAAAGATAGCCATCTTTCTAGACATGGAGGTAGCCAGTACAAAGAGAGGGATGTTGCGGAAGGCATGTCATTGATATGAAGTAAAGCAAATAGACCAGTTTGCTTAGAATTTAGTGTTTGTGAATGAGTGAATGAATACAAATATTTATTAAGTGCTTCCTATGTGCCAGCCACTTGGTTGAGTGCTTAAGATACAAATACAGGGAAACAAGACAATTCCTGCCATCAGGGAACTTAAACTCCAATAGGAGAAGGCAACCCAAAGGGGGGCTAGAATAGGAAATTGACGAAGGAGGGGAAGCCTATTGAGAAATGTCTAGGTGGTTTGGTCCTGAGTAAGATAATGGGGAAACAATATGTATTAGAGCTCAGAGAAGACTATAGAGTGCGTTTGTGTGGTTTAGTGGTAGCGGTGAGGGTCAGAATCAGTCTGAAAAGATAGTATGGAGCCAGAGTGTAAAGGACTTTAAAACTCAAACAAAGGAGTTTTGAGTTTTTATCCTAGAGAAATTGAGAGCCATTGAAGCTTCTTAAATGGGGTGGGGGGTGACATGTCCAGATCAGTGCTTTAGGAATATCATTTTGGCAGCAGTGAGGAGGATGAATTGGAGAGAGTAGATAATGGAAACAAGTAGAAGATCAATTAGATGATCAATTACCTATCAATCAGGTTGTTTCACTTGTCTAGGTAAGAAGTGATAGACTATAAATATACTAGGGTGGTGGCTATGGGAATAGTTGAATTTCCCTGACTTGGCACCTGATTGGATATGTGGTGTCAGGGGCAGGAAGGTGTTGAGCATGACTCTATTTTTGCAAATCCCAATGACTGAAATGAAGTTGGTATCCTCAGAAAAAATAAGGAATTTAAGAAGAAGCGTGTAGTTAATAGCAGGATAATGCAGTTTTCTTTGGATATGTTGAATTTGAGATGTCTGTTGACTATTGGGGGGAAGTTCAATTTGAGTCATTTGCATAGAAATGATAATTTAGCCCAAGAGATGAGATCAAGGGGAGAGACACAGGGAGAAAGAGAGAGGGAAAGGGACAGGCAGACAGATGCAAAGAAAGACAGAGAGAGAGAGAGAGAGAGAGAGAGAGAGAGAGAGAGA